>NW_025766473.1:0-38210 GCF_003918875.1 Haliotis rubra
AAACACATGCTGTCCGTCATAAAACAAATAAGAAAAACATATGAAAATGTTAACAATCTGAAACATTTTGGTTTCTGGATGAAAGGGTTTACACGTATATAGATGCAGCTATTGATTATTAGGATGCAGTATATATTCCTCCTGTACCGATGAAATCGTGTAATATTACATGGGCTTTCAATATGCTTGACAGAATGATGGCTGGAATTACAAGTGATGACATGCATTTGTGCCGATAGTATTAGTATTGCCGTTTACCAATTTACAAACATGTGCTGAACATTTTGATAGAAGACATCTGCATCTGCATCAACGCATAGAACAATTCATATACACGTATCTATCCATGCTCACATTCATACTGGCAGAGGGAAAGTAACGATAAGAGTGATATCCCCCGGTTGATGGATATGATCTTTTCTCATAATAAATGCACTGTTGTTTTTAGTTTAAATTTTCAAAGACACTGCGCTTTATTGTCGCAAGCCCTAATTGACAAAAAAAAAACAATAGAAAAATGCCCCATGATTTTGGTCTTAGAAAAGTAGCACTTGATAACTGGCAATTGTGTGACCACAGATTCAACAGTCTTTTGTCACAGTTTCCCCGCTTAACGATTATTTAGTTACTGCGAACTGTAGTGGACTTGACAATAGCTTACGTCATGAAAGAGCAATCATCCTGTTCCTTTCAGATTTGTCAACTCTTGAGTAACATGAAATGCTGACGTGGACGTTCGAGCATGATATAGCCCTTTGGAAAGCCGGCCAGAGACAGGCATGTTTCAAAACTCTCGCCGTATATCCAGTTGAGGTGCGCAGCTTTAATTTCCATGCAGTACACCATAAACGTTGACTTGCCTTTGCACGTGTTTTTGATAGGTGCCACCGATAGGGCAGACTATTTCTGCCGTTTCTCGATCCCCGCGGGCTGCATTGTAATTTATATGGAGATACGTGTTGTAACCATACGTGTCTGTATTTGTAGATGATTGCTATTGTCATATTTACGTTTTCTGTGCACTATTTACCAGTATTTCTCAATTATTTCAGCTGATGTACTTCGGGCCAGTTAGCCAACATGGCATAGACGAAATGGAAGTATATCTCCATGGACCAAGGAAATTCCACAATGAAGTAACACGAATCCAAAACCTTAATCATTACACATAAGTGTGTCAAAATGAAGGCAAAATTTATGATCAAATACAGCGTCGATTTGACAACACCCAAATACATGTTCTTTCGCTGAATAAATGCAGTCATTTCATCTGCCACTGTTTTTCATTTCAAGCCGATGTAGTTATATGCACACATGACAATCCGGGTTAAAACAGGTCTCCAGCAACCAATGCTTGTCGTAAGAGTCAACATACCGGATAAGGTGGTCAGGTTCACTGACAAAATGATTTTCGTGAATTGGTTTGTCAATATGGCCGCTGTTATGAGTGAGTGAGTGAGTTCAAATTTTGCGTCACATCGGCAATATTCCAGCCATATCGTGACGAGAACAATTTCATATATATGTCAATTTAAAAAAAAATCTACAACGTAACAACCTGTCATCGAAGGACAGTAAAAATACTAGCGTATCACAGCTCTTATTTTAAAACTAGCATGTAAAATCCAAGAAGACAATACAATATAAAAATCGGGCTATAGATCGCCAACAACTGAAGGTAGATTACCATACTACTGACTGACTAAAGTTGGTGTTTACGCCGCTTTTAGCAATATTCCAGCAACATCACGGCGGCGGACACCAGAAATGGGCTTCGCACATTGTACCAAAGATCACCATACTAGGGACCATGGGGACTTATAGGGCCTTTGCTACCTGCATGGACCCTAGTTGGATTTACACCATCCCCTCAGCCGCTGGCGATTGTAGGAAAATTTAGCCAAATTTTAAAAGAACAAAAATACTACGTTTTTAAGATTTGGTAAGCTTAAATTTAACATTGAAAGTTTTGGGACTTACGCACCCTGTCAGGAGGACAATAATGTTACAATACTTCAACCCCCTTTGAGAGTACAGCCACTAACAATCACAGTTACTAATCTAACCTACCAATAATAGAATATCTATCTATTTACAAACCATGTATCAAGATTTATCTAGTAATTCTATTTCTTTTAAAAATTCAAGGAATAAATGATAGTAAACATTAAAAAGATCCTTCACTGTTTTGACATTGAAATATTTATCCCTTGTGATGGGCCGCAGTAATGACCATGCTAAAACCGGATTTGAATGACTAGAACATATTCGAGTGAGCCCAAGCAAAGAAGATTCCTGCTTCAGTTTCCAGTATGGCTCCAGTGCGTTTCCGTTACCTAGTTTGTGCTTATATTCATCCCCAAAATGCAAATATGAAGTTTTATATTCTATATTCCTAACATATCGGCATTATGGAAATGAGCAACCACATGGAGCTATCGTTAATCGTGCACCTGTTGCAATACACAGGCATAATATCATCTTAACCAGCCACTGTTTCAAAAACTCACACCGTTTCATCAAGATAAGAGACATGTCTTATGCACATTTTCACTCACAAACACATTAATGCAAAAATGCAGATACACATCCTGCATTTTGACACCAAATTAAACCATTTATCACAATCACCATCTGTGCAATTGCACCTTTAGGAGATGTTTAATGCGTACAGACGGACGTAAAATAGCAAACACAGCGTAATTAAGATTAATTATACAAGGCCATATGAAACATAAGTCCATCCATACTATTTGTCTGCCTTTATATCTTCAACCCCGAACATTAAGTAAAAAGTCAGTAAAACAACACTCCAACCGAAAATAATGTGCTAGAATTTGTGTTTTACTATAAACTCGTTTAATCCTAAATATGACACGTGGTTATATAGCAATGTTTTCACACTTTCAATCATTAAATATGTATGTCCGTCAAACGTAACTGTGTGTAGAGCAGACATAGTATTGTGAAAGTCCTGTCATACACGTGACATTATTTGACATTATTAAGGACATTGTAAATATTTTGGTAAAGGCAACATACGTATCAATACGTAATCTGTACATTGTACGGTTCCTACTATATCATGAGCATGTGCCTATAAATTACTGCTGAATACGGATGATACGAGGTGTTCACAGAAAAGGTGAGCGTGGCCCGTTTCGTGGGTGGCATCCATCACATTCGTGTGCAGTGAGACATGTGTCAAGGTTGATATATATTTATATATGTTGTGAGTCGAGTGAGTGAGTTTTAAATTTAACGTCACCTCGGCAATATTTCAGCCATATAGTGACGAGAAAGGTTTTGCATACACAATAAATATCAGTTATTAAACAAACAATCATCAAAGGACTGTAAAAGAACTAGAGTATCGACGTGGTTTCGTGAAAGGATAGTCTTGAGGAACGAGGACGAAACCCACTGCCCTCTGTATAGGATGAAGAGTTGAGTTGTTAGAGTGCGGCGTAAAACCCCTCACTCATATACAATAGGGATTGCAACCAAATAAAAGCAATTTAAATTTGTGCTTCATCGTATTTACAGATTCATTAAAGCAAGTCACCCAATCATCCTGGACATATTAGAACTGTACAACGACCTTTCTTATGACATCATCCTTTGTCGGCAACTAAGGCCGATGCTGATACAGTTCGGGACCTGATGCAAAAAGGTGGGACACTCAAGTAGGAAGAAACAAACTCCATGAATTGAAGCCAACAATCGGTTATACCTACTTGGGTTGTCAGTCAAGACGCGATGAGGTAATTTTACGACGATGTCGTATTGGCCACAGTCGATTTACACATGACTATCTGCTGAAAACGGATGGAGATGGACCCCATGTGTGGCTTTGCGATGAGGTGTTCACCGTCAAGCATATCCTGTTTGAATGCGTGGACTTATCGCGGTGGGGACTCACATTATGATGCAACAAACTTTAAAGATCTGTTCTCACGCGTGAGACGCCCATCTGATACTGAACTACCTGAGGGAAGTTGATCTGTATCATAAATTGTAACTGTGAAATGTAACAACCATAAATTGTAACTATGAAATGTAACAATCCGCCTGCTTTTAAATTTGATGCTATGATTTTTTTCTGCTTTTGAATGACAATGTAATCAATAAATGTCTTTGAAATAAAACTCATTCCGAGTATGTCCTTACAATATTTACTAATGCAAACTTGTTCTCGTCACTATATGGCTGGAAAAATGCCGATGTGACGTAAAGCTCAACTCAACTCAATAATTTGTGCAACTGATTTCATCCGGATATATTGGATGATACTTTAACAAAATACAGGTGTCATTTACAGAAGAAAGTTGTTACCCGCAATAGTTTTACGGGACTGAATATTGTGTATTTCGTACAGTTGACCCAGGTTATAAATGATTAGTTGCCTTTTAATGGCTGGATAAACTTTATGTAAATGTATTTCTCTATGTGTTTCGTGTTTAAAAGTCGCATACTATATTCACTTATCAGAGGACTGACATTTGGTGAGAAGAATCATAGTCTGGTTGTTAGGGAAGTGACGTACTGTTTATGCTACACAATAACCAACTGGAGTCACCGACTCGAATGTAATATTATCCCCTGATTTCCTGTACTTCGCAGATAAGCAAGAGTGTCTACGTGACCAAATCTGTGTTGGCAGATTGGATACGGGGCAGAGGAAACAGGGGAAATTCCTACAATATTTGAAAACATGTCTACATTTTGGCCATTTAATAAATGGTAATATCATTAAGTTAATAGTCGACATTTGTTTGCAATTTACTTGATATCACCATGACTCTACATTATAGTATTTGCAAACACAGACATACCGTAACATAGTTTGAATATGAATGTGCACTTGTTAATTTCCCACTCTAGCAAACATAAAAAACAGGTTTTCTCATTTGCTGGTACTATTGATTTTGATCTTGTGAACATTAATGCTCATGTAGTAAACAAAAAACTCATTCTAACAGTAGGAGTAAATGTATACTTGTAATCCTCTCAAAGGTTTTATGTCACAAGTTATATCGATCACACATATGTTGAGAAAAGTCATAGGAATACGTACTGCTACAGACAAAGAATGAACGTTCGGAAGGCAAAAATAGAATTTGACTGAAATTCTCAAGTGACGATGTATCAGTTTGACTATACAGCTTACTAGAAGTGGATGTTATTGAACGACAGAACTCAGTCGGTCAGGCTCCATCGACTGCCTGTCATCAAACCCTGGTCGCGTTGGATATTGCTAATTGTATCAATTACTGGATTGCTTGGTCTAGGTTATTTAGAGACACTATTTAATATTTACAACACACACATTGTATTTATCGGCTGCATGATCACGGGAATATATTTGTATATACATCGGTAGCCTTGATATAGCCGACACGTGTTTAGAAGTACCCATTTTGTTCTCTTTCACATGGTGGCGAGGGTATTGCCATGTAGATGTAAAATGGTATTTTGTTTCAGTTCCTGTGGTGAACAGAGCTCAGGTCACGAATCAGTTAAAGTTAAGCAACGTTGAGCTCGGACAGTCTTTGGATGGGTGACTCCTGAGAGTTTTTAGGACTTCAGTCGCAATTTCAAACGCAAATAGAACGGAAAACTGTTGCAAAACAGAGATGCAAACACGGCAACCAGTTGACCCATTGTATAGTGTTGATAACGGTGGTGGTTTGACGTTAACAAATACTGTCATTTTCAACGTTCTTGTGTTCTCAGGAAATCATATAACTGACAGTTTCAAACATTGAATTTGACGTTGAGGTATTGCATTCAATTACTGATGCAATACTTTTTTCATCAAAATACTCATCTCTGGTGTATTTATTCTGCGACGTATCATCTTCCAAACATGGTCAATTGGTAGAAGCATGAACCAAATGGGCTCACTCATGCACCCAAATAGATCGGTAATACTTTCGCAATCATATTATCGTAGATTCAAATCCTGAATTCGCCTTGAATTTGATCCTTGGTTTGCCATTTCTATAAACGTGATCGTGGGTTTAATCAAAGCGGTAAACCTCTAATATCTTGCTACTGTCTACTATAGCACATCGTGATATAACTCATATATTGATTGCTGAGGCGTTAAACAAACAGGCTCATTCACCGACCCAAAGGGACAAGGATGAAACATATAGTCTTGTTGATCATTGTCGACACTCTCGTTCCAAGAAACGATCTGAAGTGATGGGAGATACGCATTCTGTGGCCAGAACCATTTGGTGGCGATTAGGGTGACCCTGGGAGTGTACTGTACCTGGGTCCCCGCAAGGAAAGGTACTATCACCAAAATACACCGCACATGCTAACGCATCGGGGCAGCTGGCGTGCAACATGGCAGCGTGTATTGCAGGTACGTTTTAATGAGAACTACTGGAGTTAGGCAACAGTCCAAACACTACTAACACGAAGTACCAAACAAATTCCCACAGTTCGGCATTTCCAGTGGATAACATAGAAAATGTTACTCGCCTGTAAGCGGGGTACAATGATTGGCTCAGGCAATCCAATTAGAAAACGATATTTATGTGTGAGGTAAGGTAAAGTTTAATATTATCCGATACTCCCCATTCTGTCAACATTAGCTTCAGTTCCACAAAGTAACACTAACGCTAAAGTTTTCGTTAGCCCCAAACTGAAACCATACACTGGACAGACCAGTCGAAGAGCTAACATCTACGAAAGGTTAATGTTGCCATTTTTGTAGCATATAACATTTTTTCCAGCAACCACACACGTTGCTCCGAGTATTTTCTCATTTCTTCAAGTATTTTCTCGTTACTTCAAAAATGTTTTCGTTGCTTCGATTAATTGCTCGTTGCTTCGAAGATAGTTTTGTTGCTTCAAGTTTCTTTCAAAAACTTTCTTAAACTTTCGAATATTCAATCGTTCCTACGGGTATTTCTTCGTTACTTCAATCATGTTTTCGTTACTTCGATTCATTTCTCGTTGAAGAATGATGATAACTGATATACAACTGTTTTGTTCTGTGAAAGGCGATGTTTCGACATAGATACATTGATACATTAGCCATTATAATTTTGTCGTTACTTCGACCTGTTTCTTTGACCATCTCTTGTTTCACAAAGCCATCATTGCACAACGACTACCGTAAGTCCTATACTTTATATCAGACTCACAGCCGTAGCGCTACGACCGCTTAGAGAAACCCAGAGTCTCTCCGGCTTACATCATCCTCTCGACCGCCACTCCAGCTCATCTCATCCCACCCCATTTCACTGGTCCAGTCAAGGACCTCGAATTCCCTCAAGAGCACAACGAGTGAATCCTATTTCTGGAGTCCTCTATCTTGAAAGTGTTGCAGTATTGCCAAAGTGCTCAACACCACCACAATCTCTCCGTGTCCGGCCATATTTGACCACATTGCACCATTACACCTTCCATTACCGACCAAACAATCATCACCCTATAATTCACTTTTACAACTCTTTTTGCAGGAATGCTGTGTGATGAACCGCTTGTCTGAACACCCCTTGGCGTCTGAACACGACCTAAATGCCAATATGTTAATACATGTAATGCTTTCCGACTAAAAATTCTTCTCTACGTTCTTGTCAAACTGGATTTGTACGTACATGTTTCAGAATGATATCAGAGAGATGCAGAAATAGGCACTTATTATACTTTCAAACTTTAAGTATGGAAGGGGTATGGAGGAAGGTATGTCCCTGCGTTGAAGGAGCAGACATGTTTGTAGGACAACATGAGAATATTTCTAAACGATCTAAGTTACCCTCCTTGCACTCGTGACCAGTGTCAAATAGGCAATATGTCGTGAGCACCTGCGGCTTAGTTGACGGATCCGCTATTATCGCAGATTTAAATGAAGATGGCGCCAGGTGTATGACCAGTAATCATCATATCTGTGATAACTGGACTCATCAAGGAATATGGATTCACTGAATGTAATCTAACTATGATGGATCTTATTCTTAACATGATTCTAAATCTATAACAATGAAGGACACAGCTCTGGACATTTGTGCTGTTCGTCACCTGTCTGATCGTCAGGAGACTGTGTTATTGCCCGGACAACTTTTGAGTCTGCGATGGGGGGATATCCTGACACCTTGGTAGTCCAGATCACCCAAGTCCAGAAACCAACACCTTTCCATCTTGTTCAAGATGTATATTCGCATGTACATATGGCCATTACTCTGTACTCGTGATTCGTGAATGCGAACATCCCAGCGACATTTGTAGATAGCGTCCGGACTATCGAGATTTTACTGATTAAATATGCTGATCTCAGCAATGGCAAAGATTATTTGTCAATCAGCAATGCTTAAGTTACACGACGCTGGCCACCAAATAGTCGAGTCTGGAACACAGCAGCCAATACTGGTCGCAAGGCGTCATGACGTCATCGATGAATACTCATGGTATCTATCACTGACGTTTCTTGTCCACACTGGATGAAGTGTAGGCCGAAGCAATGAACAGGAATATAACTGATTTTATCCTATCCTGGTGTTAAGTGATGGGATCTGATTACACACATTAGGTGCAATAAACAGATTCAATTTTGAGTTTGTTTGTTTGTTGTTTGTTGTTTGACGTCACACTCAGCTATATTCCAGCTATATGGTGTCAGTATGTAAAAATAAGTGAGCCTGGCAATCCAGTGATCAACAACATGACCGTCGACCAACGCAATTGTCATACCATGGTATGTGTCAACCAAGTCAGCGAGCCTCACCCCATCCGGTAAGTTGCCTCTTACGACAAGCATCGGTTGTTGAAGAGCAATTCTAACCCGGATCTGCACTGATTTTTCAGTCTTGATATACTGTAATAAGACGTTGCTGTGGATTGATGATAACCCTGGGTGTATGTATCATTGTTTATCCCATCAATGTAGGTTTAATAGTAGGTTAATTATGTCCTGTATAGTTACTCCAAACTAACCAATCTTTGTTTTATGATGATCGAAAACCTCGAGGAAACTAGAGTGTATCATACGACAATCTTTTCAATTTGTCTCAAATGGGGAACGATTGGGCAGTTGTCGTAATCTCTGCACAGTGTTTGTGTAGAATTCCACAGATATGTACGTTGATTCAAATTCTAGTTTTGCAACAGCGACTAGCTCCATGTGAGACTTATTTACCAAAAAGCTACAAACTGGGATAAAAATAACTGAAATATTGTCCAATGCAAAACACAACACACACACACACACACACACACACACACACACACACACACACACACACACACACACACACACACACACACACTACTGACGCATGTTTATAAGTTCTTAATGCCCATCTAAGTTGCATAATAACAACATCCAGAATAATACTTTATTGAATATACACAGACAAATATATATACCATGTTTACACAAACTAGCAGTACCAGTATTGTTCTTCAGTAGACGTCCGCACACAAAATGAGACACTACGGGATATCTCCACTCATTGCACAAATCAACAACTAAGACTAAAATAAAAAGTTGTCATCGATGCTTGCCATATACTTAACCCCTTGAACAAAAGCACAACGAAGACAACCATGAAACGAGATTATCAGTGTCTGTATCCTGAACACAAACGGCAAAAACAAAATACGACTAAGACTAAAATACCAAGCCATCATCAATATGTTAGTGAGTGAGTTTACATTTATAGTCACATCTGCAATATTTTCAGACAAATAGTACAGATAATACAATATGAAAAAATGGGCTGAAGATCACCATCAACGGAAGGTAGATGACCATGCTACGGACCATGGGGACTTACATTACTGGTGATTGGAGACAAATATAGCCTTAAATTAAAAACACAAAAATGCTACGTTTTATAATACCACACACGCACATCACATCGGTGAGCTTAATTGACCTTGAATCTTTTGGGTCTTACGTACACCCACAGGAGGACCATCAATCTGTATCATGTCCAAGTGGGGCATTGGAGGATATCGTTCACGTATTGCACACAACAACAAGTCTAAAGTAACAAGTGAGTGAGTTAATAGTTAACGTCACATCGGCAATATCGCAGTCATATCGTGACGAAAACAACTTATACAATATAAAGTGAAAAGATTTGGAGGATTAAAATCTGTCGACGATGGACAGTAACAATACTAGAGATTCTCAATGGGAATATAAAACTAGCGAGCAAAGTTAAAAAATTCCAACTAAAGAAGACAATACAGTATACAACACGGGCTATAGATCGCCAACAACTGACGGGAGATCACCATACTAGGAACCATGGGGACTTACATTACTTTTGCTACATGCATGGACCCTAGCTGGATTTACACCATCCCTTCAGCCGCTGGCGATGGTAGGAAAAGTTAGCCAATAGTTAAATAACAAAAATAGTACGTTTAAAATGTGGTACATTTATAACACGAATTCACCCAGGAAGCATGTCAAATTCTACTACTGGTAATCACTAACATATAATGCGTGAACTAACTCACAACCTACTCTAATGTTACTGGACAACCTTGCGAAACAAGTAGTTATACAGTCTAAGTTTTCCATTACGTTTTGCTATCATGGCTGCCGTTTTCCGAACCCTTGTCCCTGGCGTTTTAATGTCGGCCATATGTGCTGGATGTGCTTTACCGTCATAACGTCTCGACGTATAGAGGCCAGATGAAGGATGTTGTAACCATAACCATCCACTAAGTGATTAGACCACCTTTCCTCACAAGCAGATCAAACACTTTTCTATGTCCATAATAAGCTGCTCTCATCAATGGTGTCCTCACATATTTTCCTCTACTGTTAATGTCCACCATGTCTTGTGATAGGATATGCTGAGCCATGTTTGCATGGACCCCAATTGAAGCATGATGAAGTATGTTGTCTCTGTGATCATCCACGTATGACACGTTAGCTCCCATACTCACGAGAAACTGGAAAACTTTATATCCCTTTAATTCGGCCTTCATCAGCGGGGTTGCTCCCGTCTTACCTCTACTGTTAATGTCCACCATGTCTGCGGATAGGATATGCTTCGTCATCTCGACCCCTCCACCCAAAGCGGCCAGATGAAGGAAGTTTCCTCCGCCATCATCCAATGCGTTCGACCACCTTTACTCACAAGCAGATCAAACACTTTTCTATGTCCACCATAAGCTGCTCTCATCAATGGTGTCCTCACATATTTTCCTCTATTGTTAATGTCCACCATGTCTTGTGATAGGATATGCTGAGCCATGTTTGCATGGACCCCAACTGATGCATGATTAAGTATGTTGTCTCCGTGATCATCCACGTATGACACATTAGCTCCCATATTCACGAGAAACTGAAAAACTTTATATCCCTTTAATTCGGCCTTCATCAGCGGGGTTGCTCCCGTCTTACCTCTACTGTTAATGACCACCATGTCTGCGGATAGGATATGCTTCGTCATCTCGACCTCTCCACCCAAAGCGGCCAGATGAAAGATGTTTTCTCCGCCATCATCCACTGCGTTCGACCACCTTTACTCACAAGCAGATCAAACACTTTTCTATGTCCATACTAAGCTGCTCTCATCAATGATATGCTCAGCCATGTTTGCATGTCCCCCAACAGAAGCATGATGAAGAATGTCTCCGTCATCATCCACTAACTGCGTTCGATTATCTTTACTCACAATAAGTTCAAACACTTTTCTAGGTCCAAATAAGCTTCTCTAATCAATGGTGTCCTTCCGTATTTATCTCTACTGTTAATGTACTCAAGTTTCTGTGATTTGATATACTGAACCATGTTTGCATGTCCCCAAATTGAAGCATAAGGAAGTATGTTGTTTCCCTTATAATCAACGTGTGACACATTAGCCCCTTTACTCACGAGGAACTTGAAAACGCATACTGTGTCGCAGTATGTGTCCTTCTGATGCAGCCTTCATCAGGGGGGGTCTCTCCGTGAGTCTCCCTACTGTTGATATCAACATTGTATTGTTTGAGTATATCCTTCACGATATCCACATGCCCCCCTCTGCAGGCCTAGTGCAGGATATTCTCTCCGTCATCATCCACGTGTGTCAAATTAGCTCCCTTGGTCAAGAGGAACTTCACCACGTCTCTGTGTCCACAATATACAGCCTGCAGCAGTGGAGTTGACCCGTGCATTCCCTTACTGTTAATATCAACACTGTATTGTGTGTCTACATCCTTCACAATACCCATACGTCCTCCTCTGCAGGCCAAGTGCAAGACATTGTCTCCGTTTTCATCTACTTCTGACAAGAAAGGCAAATAATCGTCTATGTCCCTCGTGTGCTGCCACCATGAGTGGTGTCATCCTGTACTTATCATCTCTACTGTTGACGTCAACCAAACCGCGGGACAGGATGCTTCTCACTAGGCCCAGGTCCCCTTTCCTACAGGCATTATGAAGAGTGTCCAGCTTGTCTGCATTTAGTTGTGGACATCTTTCAGGGTAGTTCTGCGTCATATCTGTTTACATGTATGTTATGATGAAAAAAACTCCCGACAGTCTGCTATCATGTAGAATATATACTGAGCAATCACCAGAACTTAATATGCCAGAAAAAGTACTTGGTGTATTGTCGCCTCTTTCGAAGGTTAATTTGAGACAAAGAACGTTCAGTGTACATTGAGGTTTTCTAGAGGAGGGCTAGTAATTTCTTTATGACTGTAAGCCCCTGTTGCATATCTTCACAACTTTTTCCAAAGCTACAGTTATAGTTCCTAAAAGCCATCTAACTCACTAACGCCAATTGACAATTGAAAGTTGCATTATCAGCAATGCTTAAGTTACACGACGCTGGCCACCAAATAGTCGAGTCTGGAACACAGCAGCCAATACTGGTTGCAAGGGTGATGACGTCATCGATGAATACTCATGGTATCTATTACTGTCGTTTCGTGTCCACACTGGATGAAGCAATAAACAGGAATATAACTGATTTTATCCTATCCTGGTGTTAAGTGGTGGGATATGATTACACATATTAAGTGCAATAAACAGATTCAATCGTGAGTTTGTTTGTTTGTTGTTTGTTGTTTGACGTCACACTCAGCGATATTCCATCTATATGTAGTCGGTATGTAAAAACAAGTGAGCCTGGCAATCCAGTGATCAACAACATGACCGTCGATCTACGCAATTGTCATACCATAGCAGGTGTCAACCAAGTCAGCGAGCCTCACCCCATCCGGTAAGTTGCCTCTTACGACAAGCATTGGTTGTTGAAGAGCAATTCTAACCCGGATCTGAACTGATTTTTCAGTTTTGAGATACTGTAATAAGACGTTGCTGTGGATTGATGATAACCCTGGGTGTATGTACCACTGTTTATCAAAGTTCCCATCAATGTAGGTTTAATAAGTTATTAGTAGGTTAATTATGTCCTGTATAGTTACTCCAAACTAACCAATCTTTGTTTTATGATGATTTGTTCCACTAACTGGAAGAGGCAGCTGAAAACCTCGAGGAAAATAAAGTGTATCATACGACAATCTTTTCAATTTGTCTCAAATGGGGAACGATTGGGCAGTTGTCGTAATCTCTGAACAGTGTTTGTCTAGATTTCCACAGATATGTACGTTGATTCAAATTCTAGTTTTGCAACAGCGACTAGCTCCACGTGAGGCTTTATTTACCAAAAAGCTACAAGCTGGGATAAAAATAACTGAAATATTGTCCAATGCAAAACAAAAACCAACTCACACACACACACACACACACACACACACACACACACACGCTACTGACGCATGTTTATAAGTTCTTAATGCCCATCTAAGTTGCATAATGACAACATATAATAATACTACTTTATTGAATATACACAGACAAATATATATACCATGTTAACACAAACTAGCAGTACCAGTATTGTTCTTTAGAAGACGTCCGCACACAAAATGAGACACTACGGGATATCTCCACTCATTGCACAAATCAACAACTAAGACTAAAATAACAAGTTGTCATGAATGCTTGCCATATACTTAACCCCTTGAACAAAAGCACAACGAAGACAGCCATGAAACGAGATTATCAGTGTCTGTATCCTGAACACAAACGGCAAAAACAAAATACGACTAAGACTAAAATACCAAGCCATCATCAATATGTTAGTGAGTGAGTTAACATTTATAGTGACATCTGCAATATTTCAGCCATATTGTGACTGAAAAGTTATAAATTAACAATAAGCGCAATTAAATTATAAAAATAAAACTGTCGACGAAAGACAGTAACATAATTTGAACGCAGTTAGAGAATTAATACTGGCAAGTAACTTTTAAAATAAGACAAATAGTACGATAATACAATATAAAAACATGGGCTGAAGATCACCACCAACCGAAGGTAGATGACCATGCTACGGACCATGGGGACTTACAGTACTGTTGATTGGAGACAAGTATAGCCATAAATTAAAAACACAAAAATGCTACGTTTTATAATACCACATACGCACATCACATCGGTAAGCTTAATTTACCTTGAATGTTTTGGGTCTTACGTACACCCACAGGAGGACCATCAATCTGTATAATGTCCAAGTGGGGCATTGGAGGATATCGTTCACGCATTGCACACAACAACAAGTCTAATGTAACAAGTGAGTGAGTTAATATTTAACGTCACATCGGCAATATCTCAGTCATATCGTGACGAAAACAATTTATACAATATAAAGTAAAAAGATTTGGAGGATTAAAATCTGTTGACGATGGACAGTAAAAATACTAGAGATTCTGAGATGTGAATATAAAACTAGCGAGCAAAGTTAAAACATTCCAACTAAAGAAGACAATACAGTATACAACACGGGCTATAGGTCGCCAACAACTGAAGGGAGATCACCATACTAGGAACCTTGGGGAACTTACATTACCTTTGCTACCTAGCTGGATTTACACAATCCCTTCAGCCGCTGGCGATTGTAGGAAAAGTTAGCCAATAGTTAAATAACAAACATACTACGTTTAAAATGTGATAAACTTATAACCCGAATTCACCCAAGGCTGTTACTTACACGCCTTAAAGGAAGCATGTCAAATTGTACTACTGGTAACCGGTAACATATAATGCGTGAACTAACTCACAAGCTACTCTTATGTTACTGGACAACCTTGCGAAACAAGTAGTTATACAGTCTAAGTTTTCCGTTACGTTTTGCTATCATGGCTGCCGTTTTCCCACCCTTGTCCCTGGCGTTAATGTCGGCCATATGTTCTGAATGTGCTTCACCATCATAACGTTTCCACGTATAGAAGCCAGATGAAGGATGTTGTAACCATAACTTTCCACTAACTGCGTTAGACCACCTTTCCTCACAAGCAGATCAAACACTTTTTTCTATGTCCGTAATATGCTGCTCTCATTAATGGTGTCCTCACATATTTTCCTCTACTGTTAATGTCCACCATGTCTTGTGATAGGATAAGCTGAACCATGTTTGCATGGCCCCCAATTGAAGCATGATGAAGTTGTCTCCGTGATCATCCACGTATGACACATTAGCCCCCATATTCACGAGGAACTGAAAAACGACTTTATATCCCTTTAATGCGGCCATCATCAGCGGGGTTGCTCCCGTCTTACCTCTACTGTTAATGTCCACCATGTCTGCGGATAGGATATGCTTCGTCATGTCGACCTCTCCACCCAAAGCGGCCAGATGAAAGATGTTTTCTCCGCCACCATCCACTGCGTTCGACCACCTTTACTCACAGGCAGATCAAAGACTTGTCTGTGTCCATAATAAGCTGCTCTCATCAATGATATGCTCAACCATGTTTGCATGTCCCCCAACAGAAGCATGATGAAGAATGTTGTCTCCGTCATCATCCACTAACTGCGTTCCATTATCTTTACTCACAAGCAGATCAAACACTTTTCTATGTCCATAATAAGCTGCTCTCATCAATGGTGTCCTTCCGTATTTTCCTCTAGTGTTAATGTTCACCATGTCCTGTGATTTGATATACTGAACCATGTTTGCATGTCCCCAAATTGAAGCATAAGGAAGTATGTTGGCTCAATATCATCAACGTGTGACACATTAGCCCCTTTACTCACGAGGAACTTGAAAACGCCTATGTGCCCTTCTGATGCAGCCTTCATCAGGGGGGTCTCTCCGTGATTTTCCCTACTATTGATACCAACATTGTATTGTTTGAGTATATCCTTCACGATATCCACATGCCCCCCTCTGCAGGCCCAGTGCAGGATATTCTCTCCGTCATCATCCACGTGTGACAAATTAGCTCCCTTGGTCACGAGGAACTTCAACAGGTCTCTGTGTCCACAATATACAGCCTGCAGCAGTGGAGTTGACCCGTGCATTCCCTTACTGTTAATATTAACACTGCATTGTGTGACTACATACTTTACAAAACCCATACGTCCTCCTCTGCAGGCCAAGTGCAGGACATTGTCCCCGTTTCCATCTACGAGTGATACATTAGCTCCTGTTCTTACAAGAAAGGCAAATAATCGTCTATGTCCCTCGTGTGCCGCCACCATGAGTGGTGTCATCTTGTACTTATCATCTCTACTGTTGACGTCAACCAAACCTCCGGACAGGATGCTTCTCACAAGGCCCAGGCACCCTTTCCTACAGGCATTATGAAGAGTTTCCAGCTTGTCTGCTTTTAGTTGTGGACATCTTTCAGGGTAGTTCTGCTTCATATCTGTTAACATGTATGTTATGATGAAAAAAAATCCCGACAATCTTCTTTCATGTAGAATATATACTGAGCAATCACCAGAACTTATTATGCCAGAAAAAGTACTTTGTGTATTGTCGCCTCTTTCGAAGTTTAATTTGAGACAAAGAAAGGTCTGTGTACATTGAGGCTTTTCTAGAGGAGGGCTAGTAATTTCTTTCTGACTGTAAGCCCCTGTTGCATATCTTCACAACTTTTTCCAAAGCTACGAACTTTGATCTCAATTATAGTTCCTAAAAGCCATCTTACTCACTTACGCCAATTGACAATTAAAAGTTGCAAAGTCTTTTAAACTTATGAAGATTATGATCCTTGTACAGTTGTCCAGAAAGCATGTCACGACACTAGTATAGTTTATTGCACAATAAACACCCTATCTTTACTTTCGATCGGATTTCTTATGTTTGGATATCTCAGAATTTTGTCAATTATGACATATTTATGCATAATTCTTCGACATGTTGTAAACCATATACAATTCCAGGACTGGCATGATATTAGGCTATCGTGAAAAAAGTGATTTATTCTTTTAATCTAGCTTTAAATCTTTGTTAGACACAGAAAGATATGTCATAGAATTGTTTAATCTTAAATATTTATTACAAGTCTTTTCTAAATGTAGATTCCAGTCACACAGATTAAAGATTTGTAAATTAAGATACAATAACGATATTAATACTGACCAACTTTTATGCTCTTTAATGAGTGTTGAACAAGATGAGTATCACTTTGTATTAATTTGTCCATATCATAGGCATCTATGAGAGAAACTTATCTCTCCATATCGTTTCACATGTCAAGAAAGGGTAAAATTGTATCAATTGTTAACGTCTAACAATCTCGAACATACAATCTGTCCATATAATAATAATAATTATAATAATAATAATTTGAAAGAGCAGGTTCTCCTTGTCGAGTCCTTTTCTAAAGATAATGGCATGACATTTGGACTCGACAAATGTAATACTCTTCATTTGAAACGTGGCAAGGCAGGTAATGGTGGATCGGTCAAGTTACAGGGGGGAGGAGTTATTGCGCATCTTGTGGAAGATCAGGCATGGAATGCAAGTTCGAGACAAGCTCCAGAGTGCCCAAATTCAAGAAAAACTCCAGCAACATCACGGCGGGTAACACCATGAATGGGCTTCACACATGAGGGGAATCGAACCCGGGAATCAGTCCATAGAAGAACCAGGTGTGAATCCAGCAACCATCATAGAAGTTTTCTTGTTAAAATTTACTACGTTCACAATTCAAGACAATAGTATCACCATGGTTGTACTAAACCGAGCGGCAGTACATGTCCAAAACGATTTCTAGGAATACTAGTAACTAGGATGACTAAGAATCAAACCATACAAGAACTAGTGAACTGTGTGAGTGAGTGAGTGGGTTACAATTTAACGTCACCTCGGCAATCCTTCAGCCATATAGTGACGAGAAATGTTTGGCATACACAATAAATACAAGTCTCCTTGGATCCGCCCATGCATGGGGGACTTACATTACTTTTGCTACCTGCATAGACCCTAGTTGGATTTACACCATCCCTTCAGCCGCTGGCGGTGGTAGGAAGATTTATCTGAAATTTAAAATAACAAAAATACTACGATTAAAAAGTATGGTTGAGGGAAATTGACTTGGAAAATTTTGGGTACTTACGTATAGGTGTGAATCCAGCAAACAACACGGAGTGAGTGAGTGAGTTAATATTTAACGTCACATCGGCAATATTTCAGCCATATCGTGACGAGAACATATTAGACATTGAAGTGTAATATGTGTATATTATAAAGACCCGTCTGCAACGGACAGTAAAACAACTAGAATATCACAATTACAAATAAAACGAGTGTTGAAATTTAAAACTAATAGCACTATTTGGACAATACAATATAAAACCTGGCTATAGATCGCCAACAACTGAAGGTAGATCATCATACTAGTGAGTGAGTGAGTGAGTTAAGATTTTAAGTCATATCGGCAATATTTCAGCCATATCGTGGCTAAATCAAGTCATAAATATATCAACAATTAAAGGTAAATTATAAAATTCTGCCAACGAAGGACAGTAAAACAACTAGATTATCACAGATTTAAATATAAAACTAGTAACTAAATTTAAAATATTTGAACTATACAAGACGATACAACATAAAAACAGGCTATAGATTGCCAACAACTGAAGGTAGATCACCATACTAGGGACCATGGGGACTTACAGTACATTTGCTTCCTGCATGGAACCTAGCTGGATTTACACCAACCCTTCAGCCGTTAGCAATTTGGCAAATTTAGCCATACATTAAAGGAACAGGTATTGTACGATTAAAAATGTGGAACGTTTTAATTTACTTCAAATGTTTTGGAACTTACGTACCCTCTCAGGAGGACAATAATTTTACAGTACTTTAACAATCTTAGTTACTAATTCAAACTTCCAATCATAAAATATTTATGTATTTACAAATCATTTAACAAATCTAATTCTTAAATGCAATAATTAAATGAGAACTGACATTATTAAAAAGATCCTTCATAGTTCGTGATTTGAAATAGATATCCCTTGTGATGGAATATTCAACACAGTAGATCACCATACTAGGTACCATGGGAAAACCACAAGGAAATGTGCTGCAGTTACCAATTTTGTATTCAAAAATTAACTACGTTCACAATTCAATACAACGGTATCATCATGGTTGTATTAAACAGAGTGCAGTATAATACAAGAACAGTGAATACAGCAATGCAGGCAGTAAAGGTAATATTTACCTCTCAGCAACAGTAATCCAAACTGCAAATAAGGCCTTGGCAGAGTATTCAGGATATGGGCGTCAACAACTAAATTGTCTTACACGTGGAACATTATATGACAGTGATTTACACTGAAACATAAAGGGTGCAATCCAGCAGTCATATTGTAGTCAAACGAAGTTCATTGTTCTGAGTTACAAACTTTAAAGGCTTAGACTGGGTATCCAGGTGAATATAGAAATCCCACATTTTCCAAGTGAATTGTATTGTAATTGTAATTGTAATTTGTCCTAATCTGAAATCCTATGTTAGAATATATGCTAGTTTTATTTCTTGATATTGTGATATTCTAGTCGGTTTTACTGTCCTTCGATGACAGGTTTTTATAATTTACCATAAATTACTATGCATAACAATTAAATGTTCCCGTCACGATATGGCTGAAATATTGCCGATGTGACGATAAATTATAACTCACTCACTCACTGTCTTGTTATTACCAGAATGCAGTGGAACGTTGATGCAGGCAGCGGTCATCCAAAGTCGGTCCTACATGAACAGTTTGTAATTATCCACCGACTAAGGCTAAGGTGTGTGGTGGGAGGGGGAGGTGTGTGTGTGTTGGTGTGTTATGTGATCATGAGTCAGTACTATCAATTGTTGGCCTGCTTCTAAAAGCTGATACACCTCTGTTGTGCTGTATTTCAGAAAGTGACATATATACATGAATGTATCATATGTAACAACACATCCCAGTATATAACCTTGACCGTAATCCTCAATACAACCTATGTTGGACTTTCTATATATTCACAAAGAGCATTTTGCACAAGCGGAATTATTACCAAAAGATCATACAAAACTCAAATAATTTGCTGACTGGATTACAAGTGACAGTTCGAGATGTTTTCAAACACATGTTTGGGGCCATGTGCATACGATTCTGACAATCTGGACGATAGTTCCAGTATGTATTATGATATGTAGTGATCAATAATTTGACATTTGCATACCAGCTACGTGCAGGTGACGTACATTCAGTGTTTGTCTGCCAGCAGATTTCATCAAGACAAACGCAAAGGTGAGTGAATTAGTTTGTGACGCTTTTAGTACTGTTACCGCATCATGGCAGTGGACGCCAGAAAGGGGCTTCACAAAAGTGTCTGTTGTTGGAACTCGGAAATGGTGTGACGAATACACTCTTTAGCTGAACCTGACTGAAAAGATATTTTCAAAAGTTACTTTGTATACTCTTTAAAAAAGTAGGGGAACCTGATGAGTTAACATGTATAGTCACATCGGCAATATTTCAGCCATATCGTGTCTTAAAAAGTTATAAATTGATAATAAATGGAATTAAATTACAAAAACCTGTCGATGAAGGGCAGTAAAATAACTAGATTATCACAGATAAAACCAGTAATGAAATCTGAAATCGAGGACAACACAATATAAAACAATGCTGTAGATCGCCAACATCAGAGTGAGTGAGTGGGTTAACATTTTACATCGCATCGTCAATATTACAGCCATATAGCGATGAAAACAGTGTAATCAATGTACAATCTCTGTCGACAAAGGCCAATAAAACCAACTGGACTATCACAGATGTATATTTAAAACTAGTAATATATAGCGGACGATACAATGTAAAAATGGGCTCTAGATTGCCAACAACTGAAGGTAGATCACCATACTAGGGACCATGGGGACTTACAGTACCTTTGCTACCTGCATGGACCCTAGTTGGATTTACATCATCCCTTCAGCCGCTGATGATTGTATGAAAATTTAGCCGAAAGTTAAGAGAACAAAAATACTACGTTTAAAAATCCCTTAAACTTAAATTTAACTTTGAAAGTTCTGGGACTTACGTACCCTCTCAGGAGGACAATAATTTTTCAACATTTCAACCCGCTTTGAGGGTACAGCCACCAACAATCTCAGTTACAAATCTAAACTACCAGTAATGAAATATTTATCGTTTTACAAACTATTCATCAAGATCTATCTTATAACTCTATTTCTAATTCAATAATTAAGTGAAAATTAACAGTACTAAAAAGATCCTTAACAGTGTTTACAGACATCTTATGAACGCACCACCAGTTCTCTTTAATACCACCCCTAAACACAACGCATGGGATGCACGTGCACAACGCAGTACCCCCATACATGTGCATGGGTTATCATTCTTGAGTTTGACGGTTTCAAGAAGGCCAATACATCAATCATCTTTCAAGAGCCATTACTGTACAAACAACTGTGGTCATAAGGAAGTGCAAGTCGTGATGCACTCTCAAACATTCATTATTATCAGATAAACATTGTTTGACTCCGATATATCTCCCAATTTTTTCCAATCGTAAATTAGAAATGGAGTTCATCTACTTTTTTAAGAGTATAATTTATCAATGTCTTAATGAGGTACATATAGGCCTGAAACGTCTTCACAAAGATAGAAACCCGCATTGTGCATCTTTCCAGCATTGTATTTGAATAGTTTGTTCCTAACATTCAGAAGAGAGACCTTCAAGATAACACGTGCTTTTGGTTTATTATCCCTAGCAAGGGACACACTAGATTACTATCAACTGTATTACTAGACAGAATAGCAGCGTCCTTTGGCATTGTAGTGCCAAGGTATATCAAGAAATGTTTCGGGAAATGAAAGCTGTCTATTCCTTTTTCTCGATCAATCGGAAAGTTTTTATTATGTTTAACAACCGATTTTTTCAATGTAACAATTCACGTTTCAACAAGTCTTATTTGATCACGGACTCCTTTCTGTGCTGCAGATAACGACTTGCAATGATGCTTCTCTTCGTTTGTCTCTTGTGCCTCCCACTGTCGGTTCTCGGTGATGACCGAGACGCCCACCTGTATAGAGTGGACATCTATATGCCTCCCGAGAAGGGGAGGGACGAGACGGCAGAGATACGTCAGATTAATGACAAACTGAACGATCTTACTGACATCAAGGTTCTCTTTTCATTTAAGGTCTGTATAATTTTTAGAACTAATTATAACACAGAACACAACATGTATCACAAGGCTTTTTGTTCTCATGATATAGGGTTCATATGACAAATACCAAGGTCCGGGCAATCTGGGTCGCTTCTGATTAGCCTGCCGTGTACATCAATGTGTATTTTAAATCAAAATCAGCCACAGTGATATGTCTACTTAAAGATACACTAGCAAATTAAAACTATTTTAATAAAACGGAGATAAAATAATTGACCGTTGATGATATTTAATTAATAGCTGTTTGTTTCACAGGAGCTCTGAAATCCAAGAATACTTCTTGGTAAGTCGAATATTTCTCAGTACTCTACCAAATGATGTAAAGGTTATGTGATTGAGAATAGCAAAATCGTTGCTCATTTATATCAATGTACTCTCTGACAAAAACCAAACCTGGTTATTGGAGACAGAGCAGGGTGGTGCAACATATCATCTGTGACCACCATTTACGTCGATAGAAGCTAGCCTGTGGTGGCGCATTTAATTGAAAACAGCATTCATAACGGTTTGGTGTGGATTGTCAATCGAAGTATGGCCCAGCTAAGCCAGGGTTATCGTATGGCACTGGTCCTGATGTAGGCCTTAATCCTTCTCATCCCAGGTATGTTCAGTGGGGGTGTAATCTGCAGAAACAGTGGCTCGAGGCAGTGCATCCACTGCAACTGATACAATTTGAATGATCATGTTTGAACGTCACCTTAGTCTCTGTGTTTGCAGGGGAGAGCATGATTAATAAAAATATGTGCTGGGGTAGCTTACGAACTTCATTGATGTATATCTTTGTCGGCTCATACTCTTTCATGCACATTTCCAGTCTTAGCCGTTCAAGGAGGCAATCCCTGAAATGTTACCTTGGTCTTAGATGCCTCTAGACCCGTGTAATACATTCACAGCTGTCTTTTGTGAAAGTCTGCACACACCTGAAAATAATAACTGCTCAATTTTCTGAACCTTGTTTGGTCACTACATCAAGCTATGCTTCGCCTACTGAACTATCAACTGGTTCTGGCACTAAGAGGCGGCAAGCCAGGAATCGTTAATGTGGTAGTTAAGAATTGATTCAAAGGAAGCATCAGCCGAAAATGGCTATCTGGTTTGACATCACGTTGAGTTTGCTTGTGTTGTAAATAACGTCTCCAAAGAGATGATATTGTGTTCTGATGTCGCTTCATAACAATCCTGTTGGCAACATACCCACGGCGAGAAGAGGTCGGGTTTTTTTAAATTGTGGCATTTACAGTAAATGTAAGTGCGTGTTTGAACACCTGGCTGGTTAGCAATCAATGTACGCTGTTCACGTTACAAATACAGGCAGCTATGAGTATGCGAGCTCCTAACATCCCGATATTGCACCATGTACTAACAGACATCTGCTATCTGGGAATGACGTATTAATGTCGAGGCTCTGTGTTCAGGGGTATGTATTAAAGCATAATATGTAATAGCATAATAAATCCATATTATTTTAAGTAGATATGAAGCACAGTTACTTTTTCGCGTCAGCTCATACACTGAATAATTAATTTCTTCATTTTCTCATGAATTCGTTTCTTTGAAGTACATTTTATATGTAAGTGATGACACTTGTTATTCTCTCATATCAAGGTACTTGCCTGCACCTTGTTTGTGATAATTACTTTGGGAGGCAGGGACACAGAGCTACTTAAGACATCTTGGAGATGCTGAAAGTGCAAAGAACAGCATGACTGGACAGCCGTTTTCAGTTTCTGTATATTTTAGGGGAATATAACAGGTTGATATAATCTATCAATACGGTAGTGTAACAAGTATATATTTTCACATATTAGTAGGACAAGTGATCCTCTGTAAAAGATCCAGAAGTTGTTGAAGTATTCCAAATTCACACATTTCAGTTCTTGACGTTGAGGAGCCAGGAAGCTGGTCCCAGTTGACGGGTTTTCTGTCAAGGAAGGGATACGAGTTCAGCGCCGTGTCCCTCTATCCATGCGGTGACTTCGCCAAAGTGCTTGGCGTCACCATGCCCGACGACATGTGGGCGTCATCTTTTGAGGATAAGGATCTCCTGATGGACAGGACGACACTTCTTGTAAGAGGTAAACTTTGCCTGGAAACCAAGAGTCTGTAGTATACGCTCTGCAGCATCAGAATGACATCAGTTTTGTTACAAATACTGGAGAATACACAGGTATTAGGAATATCAAATAGTATGATAATTATCACCTCGACATTATGTAAATGGCATGCTTTCTTGTTGAAAGTACTGGAGGAATATTGAACTACCAATATTTCTCATTTTAAGTGATGGTTTAATCTTTAAGCGGCTGCAGGGACGTTATAAATCCAGCAAAGTACTGTCGGAAACAGAAGAAAAACAATTAGGCTGTTACTCTGTATCCCTAAAATTTACACATCTGCAAATAGCATATGTCGAATAACCGACATCAGTGGGATGCGTAATAGGATATCCAGAAAAAAAGAGTTAGAAATAATACGAATGGCTGCTAAAAACAATAGATCCGACTATAGATGTCAATTAGGTTGTTCATCCATGTATGTCGACAGACCATTGACTCACCTGGCATGAAATGCATGTGCTGCCTGCACGCACAAGGGGTCCTCTCAAATATATTTTACGCTTTTTCATGTGTGTTGGATATGTTTCATGAATTGATTAACACCGTACGGGTCTTTCTTTCATAAGGTTTATGTTGAGATATGTAAAAGACTATGATATCCATAGAAAATCTTAAATCAACCATCTTATCACATGTCTCAAAATATATAGGTGCCATGACCACCCTAATATCGACAGGGCTGGATATTATTTGTAAATTGTTAAGACATGCCGTTTAAGGATTATCTTGTCTCAGCTGATATCTCTATCCCCCACCCCGACCTCAACCACCGTCTGCGACACCCGTCCTAGTTTTGCTTTTGAGACGATCCTTCCTACCTGTTTCTTTTTACAGTGATAATGAGGCTCCACGGTAACTGCATCCTTAATAGTTTCAATATTAAATTTATTTTTCTTTACGTCAGCTATCGTTTATAATGAAGCTAAGTCTAATTTTAAAATGGTCCTAATTAAAAAGTGTCCTTTGAAATGCAATGTCATCGCACACTAATTTACACAAAACCATGGTCTGTCCTAAAAGAGTCACTTTGGACTTAGGAAAATAGCGCCTTGCACATTTCTGCACAAATCTCGCATCAGTAAAGTCCATTTTTCACGTTCCCTATCTCCCTACCTCTGAGACTGTAATAAGGCCGAACTTAGACATTTCACACTTTCACAGTGAGTGAGTGAATGAGTTAAAATTTATAGTCACAGCGGCTGTATTTCAGCCATATTGTGACTTTAAAAGTTATAAATTAACAATAAAACGCAATTGAATTACAAAAACCCGTCGACGATGGACAGTACCATAACTAGATTATCACAGTTAGAGAATTAAAACTAGCAAATTAGACAAATAGTACAGACAATACAATATAAAAACTGGCTAGAGATCACCAGCAACTGAAGGTAGATCACCATGCTAGAGACCATGGCGACCTACAGTACTCACACTTTCACATTTTATCTACATACATTGTAGATATAAATGTGAAAAAAACAGGGTTTTTTCTACTTCAGACAGTACTAAAGGACCTATGCAGGTACAAAAAGTACTGTACGGTGATCTACCTTCAGTTGCTGGTAATCTGGAACCCATTTTTTTATATTGTATTGTCTTGCACTGTGGCATAATTTTAAAGCTACATGCTAAGTAGTATAGGTAATGGGGGTTTTGGATCAGTTCCAACAAAAGCCTCTACAAAGCCTTATTCCCCAAATAAGGCTTTGGTCAGACCCTTAGCTCTTGCTACCTTTACCCCTACTGCTTTCCCAACCGATAAAAATTTCAAGCAAAATGTCCCCGGCAGCCACAATTCCCAAAGGGAGAAATAGAAATGTATTGCGCTTCCTCCCTTGGGAATTGTGTCGGCTGCCTCTTTATCTCACATCACACAAAGTTGCAGAGACAACGGCGGGATACGAACCACATGCACAGCTTGCGCAGACTATACATAATGGGCCGCACCACTCAACCGACTGAGCTACCGCGGACTTAGCTGAAGTAGGTCAGTTTAACGGGTAGATCATGCGCACCCACACATCACGTGACACGTTGTCTGGAATCAATAATTCCTGTCTGCCTGGCCCATCCTCAAGTAGTACAAGGTAGGTTCGTTTTATCTATGTCCACGTGCCGCTATGTCACGTTGACCTCAATGAAACAGTTTAATGTGAATCGCCTATGAATTTGGTGTTCGTAATGAAAGCTTGCTGGGCTTTTCGTACCCCCTGTTCTATGTACTTTTTTTTCTCGTCTTCGCTGATAGCAGACTTACGAGACTTGGACCGGATTTCTTGTTTCATCTTACGGTACTTGTCGAGTTCAGAGAGGACTAAACGAAACTCCTCCTCTGAGATCTTACTGTCAGTGAGTGCCGTGGAAATAAGATCGCTTATGGCGTTAAGCTTTGCTTCAGCTAGAACCCCGATCTCATTATGCTTCAATGCTTTATGATGCAGTCTGCGGGATACAAGCTTAAGCCCCAACCCCAACACCCCTGTCACCCCAGCTGTTATTTCGAGCCCCATCACTATAGGTGCGGCCACGATGGTAGCTAACAACCCAACACCTGCCACCCCTAGGCCAATGCTGGCTGCCATAAGGGTAGTATC
This sequence comes from Haliotis rubra, assembly GCF_003918875.1. NCBI lineage: Eukaryota > Metazoa > Mollusca > Gastropoda > Lepetellida > Haliotidae > Haliotis > Haliotis rubra. Next base: position 27,218 of record NW_025766473.1, read on the forward strand.
AGTCCCGTCCACGACATTGAAAACTCTAAGGTATTTCTTATATAATGCTTTACGCTTGTCGCGGTCTTGTTCTAGTTGGCGTCTCACATCACATAATTGTCTCAAGCGGAATCCGTCTACAGTTTCCAGGGTCTTCGCTACTTCATCTATGCCTGGGTATAGCCCCATTCTGTGTGTCTATAATATATCTGATAAAATATTTTTTAATTTGGGATCAGTTAATACCCGATCAACGTACTTGAAGTTTATAAGGCCTACGTTCTCGGGTATCTCAATAGAGGAAAGGTCAATAGGTAAAATTGGGGAACTTCTAAATATACAGGAGCTGAAAAAGGGGGGCAGCAACCCCTCACCATCCTGTCGTATAACGAGACTACAATAGCTGCCTTTAGTGGCCTGAATAGATGGTCTTATTAGCACCCCAGATAAAAGGTACCATGAGGACCCACGGGTATTTTTTAAAAAGAGTGTTACGATTAATGTGGAGTCTGGAGGCATAAGCCTAGGCAATGGTGGTAGGTTAGAGTATATATTAAATGATAACCGTGCATTCCCCCCGGTTGCATCTAACATGTAAACCAGGTGATCTGGGATTTGGGAAATTCTAATTTTTTCAGGGCCGCTGGATCTAAACCCCCCAAGCAAGATACCGCTGTTCTTAATTTCATCGATCTCCCTAGATCCATGATTACGAAAAGAAACGTAAGGTGTGGTGAGGGTTATATCGAGCAACCATTTGGGTCCTCTAAAGTGTTTGTGCAGGAGCCAATGGTCTATTTTCATCCGCGTATACACGTTGTCTATCAAGCGTAGGACGTACGAGGTGTCATTCTCGCCAGGTTGATCGAATCCCTCTACGCCCCCTAGATCCCCGAGAGTGATTTTGGGCAGATGATCAACCATTGCTGCCCGCCTATACACGTTGTCTTTCAAGTGTAGGACGTATGAGCCACCTTCCTCACCAGGCTGGTCGAATCCCTCCGTGTCCCCAAGGTCGTTAAGTGTAGTGTTGGGTCTATGACTGGTCATTGCTATAATACTATTACGATATAATTTCCAACTAGTGTTCTGGTACTAGTTCAGGGATATAGCTCAATCCCATAATATATTTTAATTGGGTTTCATTTAACCTTCGATTAATGTACTTAAAGCCGATAATACTTAGATTAACGTGCGTGTAAAAAAGCGGGGTCTTAGCTCTACGTCCATTAAAGAGACGAACCCCATCAAGGGTTGGTACAGGGTCGTTTCCTGATACCTTAATAATACAACAACGTTGGTTATTACACCTGGCTTCCCAACCTATCACCATATCATCTATAATGCGAATATAACTACTAGTCAAACTTATATCTCCGAGATAGACGTCTATGATGAATGTGAAGTTTTCCGCGACATTTCTAAAAACCTCTTGGTAATCAAGTAATTTGATCTCTATCTTTACCCTCCCACTGTCTGAAGCTAGCATGTTGCCCGAGTGGCCTGGTATTGGTATGACTTGTACACTAGATTCCGGAATGAATGATCCTATAATCATGCCGTTGTTCCTAATCTCGGAGATAGTATTATTTTGTTTCAAGGAGATATAAGGTGAGGTGAGGGTTAAGTTGACTAACCATTCAGGCTCTTTAAAATCTGATAACGACACCCGCCTATACACGTTGTCTTTCAAGTGCAGGATGTATAAGGTGTCTTCCTCACCAGGCTGGTCGAATCCCTCCGTGTCCCCTAAATCGTTAAACGTAGTGTTGGGGTGAAGCCAAGACATTGCTATAATACTATTACGATATAATTTCCAACTGGTTTTCTGATAATAGTTCAGGGGTGCACTTCACCCCCATGAAGTGTATGTTGTCGGGTAGGAAGATCTTGGTTAGTGATATAGTGTCTTCCACGATCACGTTGACTCCCTGCAGACTGGTTTTGGAGTCGACACCCACCCGCACGTAAACGTTGCAAACGTGATACTGTTGTTGTTTCCCCCACCGGAGTTTGACCCCCTTCACGATCTCTACATCATCCCACGATGGTTCCCCTAGGTAGACTTGGATGATCAGTGTTGAGTTCGCCGGTAGACTCTCCAGGATCCTGACCACGCCTTCGAATTCAGACACCAACTGCAATACCACGTTTTGCATGCCCGCTTTACTCGATAGCATGTGGGCTGCCATACTGGCGAGTGGGCTGATGACTACGCTACGTCTATGAGTCGGGATGTAAGCCACGAGCAGGGTTCCATTGTTCACGACTTTATTTAGGTGGTTGTCTTTGTTATCCGTGAACACGTAGGGGGAGCCGAGCCTAATATTGAGAAACCAGTCGACTTTATCTGGTAATAACACCCACTTGTCATCATCGGTGAAGACGAGCGTATATGGTTTGTTTCGGGCGACGGTAGTGCTCTCAACATCGGTTAAGTCGAACAGTTTGCCCCCGAACGATGGGTATATCATCCAGTTATCATCACCGGTGTTGACAAGGGTGTACTTAGTGTTGACTGCCGCTCTTGAGGTATCTACTATATCACTTAGGTTGCTAGTACCACCGGAGGGGGGACTTCAACGCGTTTGTAAATGCTGTTTTTCAGTTGCAAGGCGTACAATTTGCCATCTACTCCGGGGTCGTCGAATCCGCGTGTGTCCCCGAGGTCGGAGATCCCTACATTGATGCATTTTTTCAACTTCATTCCGGGACCTTGTGCGCTGGTCATTTTATGTGCAGCGTTACGCTGAGGTATCCTATATTCACGAGATTATGATTTATATCTAACACCGATATTATCAGCTCAGGGATGTTGCCCTGGGTTAACCTCTTATACTGCCGCGGTGAAAACGACTCGGTTCTGCCGTCGTTGTATTTCTCCGTTTTCACCGGTACGGCTCTCAGTATAGTGGAAGGGTGACCCCCTTGAATGTTGTCCGTTGTGCTAACCTGGCTGAGATGAATGCACAGCTCTCGGTACGGTACTAGGTCGGGTAACTTCGTGCCTGTGGCGGTAGTCGTTGGTTTTATCTCGTCAGGCTGTATACCGAGTGTCCTCGCCAATGGTCGACCGAGCCTCAAGGAGTTTCTTCCGTTGTTAATTAACACCACTGTACCGTTTGAGTCGTTCATCTTGAGTTCGGCTCCCAGGGGTTTGAAGACCTCGTCGCTTAGAGAGCACACGCTGTAGTAACCGTCAATTATCTTGTTGCTAGAGCCACCTACGAACAGTTTATTGTTGCTAGCGTTGATGTTAGTCCATCGTGGTAGGTAGGTGATATTGCACAGTGCGACTTCGAGTTGACCCGACGTGTTATCGATCGCGTGCGTCAGCTGAACGGCCTCGCCGCTCGTTATTCCTGGAAGTGTTATGTACATGTTAGAGTATATAAACTCATTATATAATAGTTTTAAAATGTACTCCCCTGGAGTGTTTTACCCTAAACTGGACGTAGATTTCCCCCACATGAAGATCGTGGTCGCTGATGGGTTGTATTTCAACACCCAGTTCATAGATGTGTTCGGCCAGTATAAGTTTTCGGTGACTAACGCTAAGGTAGTTCACGCTTGGTTCAACAACCCGATGCAGTTCTGGCAGAATCAACTCAACTTCGCCGTGTGTGGTGTGGGGTGTGGTGTGGCATTGACCGACACTCGGCGTGGCCCACTGAGTCAGTCTGTGTTCACGTTTCACGTGTACTACCAGGTCAGACGTATCTTCAAAGAGATCAGCGCCCCGCTCCCACAAGAAAAGGCGTGGAATGCAGTAAACAACCAGTACGATAGACGGGCCTACGAACGTATTTGCAACGAATTCGAACTAAACACGAAGACGGATTGGCGTTTGCCGGGACCGAACCACGGGTTGGGTATCCCCATCGTTCACAATATGCCCCTCGTGGAAGCCAGCGAGAAGTTGAAAGAATGGGGATACAAGTCATATCATATCACAACAAACGAGTGGGATGACCGTTACATGGCTTTCGACGACAGCAAGGATTACAGAGTCTGGAGGTTCGAGCAGGGGCAGCGGATGACTGGAAAAGTTCATGCTGGACACGCCGAAAGGGTTTACTCGTGCCGGGTAATCAGGTTGAACGACTCGATTCGAACGTACGTGTGGGCGCTGTTGGGTGCGCAGACGCAAACGCGTTCCAATATCCTAGGTAAGGGGACTGCTTACGACGCTCAGAAACAGTTCGTTGTCAACGTTGAGGATGCTATTAATGCTCCAGTTGATCTCCCGAGTGCCATCAAACGCTACCAAGACGTGTTGGAATATGCCAGGTCGAAAGTCGACTACGTGTTCGACGTGGGACTGTACATGGCTCTGAGCGATATGCAACTGAGAGTAAAAAAAGTGGTGGGCTACAACAACGAAATAGTTATAGCCACGGCGGGTCAAAAGTTGGGCGTCAACCTCGATGTCAACGTCCCCCACGTCCCACCACCCACGACCGGTGAAACGGGTATAGTAGCGCCACCCCCGGAGCCTAGGGTTCAACACACACACCTACAGCCCCAGCCTGCAGCCTCCAATCAGCAGCACATCGATCGTAAAACAGCCATGGTGGTTGGTGGGGTAGCTTTGGGGCTCATTTGGTTAAAAATTCCTTAGCCGCTACGTACACCAGACCCGCCACGGCGACGATGGCTGCCCACAGGTTTTGACTAAGCCACGTGGCAGTTTTAGGCAGAGCGCTCAGCAACCACGAGACGATGCTACCCAGGATGCCGGGTAGGGCTTCGGCGGCCTTACCAGCCAGTTTAGCCAGGGCTTCCCCGAGTTTTTTTATCCAGTTCCCACCACTTGGTGGTGTGCCGCCACTTGGGGGTGTGGGCCCCCCTGTCAGTGACACCACCAGGGTTGATATGATGAAGCCCAGTGCAGTCAGAATGCTGGCGATGGTGATGCCTTGCTCCCGGAACAGGGTCCGAATCCTGTCAGCTAGCGTGGTGTCTTCATTTAGAACTCGATCGATGGTTTCCCCTACTCGACTGATCTGCGATCGGAGGGCTTCCCGGTTCGAGGAAGCGGATTCCAACCGAGTCCGTCTCTCGTCTTCCAAGTTTTTTATTCTCTCCTCGATACGACGTTTCATATCATCGTCTTCAGTTTCGGTGAGTTTTATTTTCTCGCAAGCGATGCGCTCGTCGACTTCGTTCAGTTTCCCCATGTTGTTAACGAGTTCTCCACGTACATGTTTCAAGGCTTCGTCTAAGCCTCGCAGTTCCCTCAGGGGAAATTCGAGCCCAGGCAAGGGTTTGTCATGGTACGTAGCCAATATTTTTTCAATACTGTCCGATGTTTCTTTAGCATCCCCAGTATTGGCCCTGGCTACTTGCAGATCTTGGACGACCTTCGGGGAAGCTTAGACGCGTGCGCCACCGTAATCTATGAAGCCTAGTTCCCCACGGAGCAGTTGACTCCCACCAGGGCGACTTGTGAGTGTTGACAAAGCATATGGTTTCCCGTCTTTTTATGATATCAGCCCACGGTAAGCCTTCAATCGCAGCGTGCCCTTCTTATCGACCATAAACTTGGAATAGTCCCTCCCCAACGGCTTGATGTTGTCTTTATTTTCAACTGCGCCGTAATAATCATCGACGGCCGACTGTACAAGTTCAGTACTTAAGGGGTAGTGAATGAGGTCTCCTGCTCATCGAATGCCTGGGCAATATCATCCCACATATCATCCATAGGGATATACTCGGCCATTATTTAGTATTAAAACTTATATATTTCATTTATATAACAATGTACGGTAGAAAACTAGATCCTTTCAGAAGATTGAGAGAGCCACTAGGTGTCAAAGCCGTCGTCAGTCGGTGACCATCACAAACAACCCCAGCAAGATAGACCAGAATCAAACGCTGCTGGTTAGATTTCCAAACCTTAGCGCGAATGACCTCATTGTACCAGGCACTGTTCGACTGGCGTTCAACCTCACGTTGACCTCCGACAATGACAAACGTGAGCTAGTGCGGAACGTAGGTCGAGCTATCATCAAGAAAACCACCATCAAGATCACCGGTAACGAGGTGCTGAGTATCGACGACAGCAGCCACGTGTTTCACTGCTACAGGACCTCTGGAAAAGCGAGGGAGAACGCGTCAATGATGTGTATCAGGGCATCAGCAAATCGACCAGGTCGCGCATTGGGTATGCCTACACGGCAGACCAGTTAGACAAGGTATCGGACGGTGAAAAGGCCATCGCTCAAGCGTGCACGGGAACAGGTTCTATGCGTCTCGACTTCGAGTTGCTCACGGAACACGCGCGCCATTTTACCAGGCCGCTGGGTGATAGGCTTGAATACGAGCTCACGTTTAATGACTACAGCAAAGTAGTGCGTACGCCGAACGGTGATGAGGCTAGTTATACCATAGACAACATCTCTCTGGAGTTCGACATGGTCACTAACCCGGAGCTAGCCAGGCAGGTTCGAAACCAGTACTCGGGGAATGTGGCCATCCTGTACGATCGCATACTGAGGCATAGATCTATCGTGCGGGATAAGAGCGACACTGTGTGGAATATCAACCTGAACGTGCCGGCGCGATCGATGAAAGGTATCCTGATCATCCCAGTGGAGGATTACGAGCCGTTCCGGAGGGACAGCGAGAAGTTTTTCAACCCCGAGATTGAAAAGGTGGAAGTGACCATCGAGGGCGTGCCCAACCAGCTGTTCAGTCATGGTATGAGGGCGTACCAGCAGTGGGATGAGATAAAAAAGCTGCCGAGCAAACATCCATACATAGCCAAAGACCTGGACCTATCATCCGTGCAAATCGGTGAATACTTAACCAACAAGTACACGCTGTGGTTGGACATGCGATCCACGGATGACGATAAACTACATGGTAGCGGACGCCGTATAGACAACGGTAGTGAGGGGATTACTATCCAGATTACCAAGAAGGCTCAACCCGCTGGCAAGTTGAAATTATATCTGTACATAATTATGGACGCGCAACTTAATATAGACAATGGGAGATTCGTGCAAGCCATCTACTGATTTGCCTGCCGGTATTGGTTTACCACGCGACCCACACTGCGCCATAGTGTGCGGGCAGACTGGCTGTGGGAAGACCGTTTTCGTGTTGGATATGTTGGAGGGGGGTACTACAGGGATGTGTTCGACCACATCGTTATCATGTGCCCTACTCTGAGCATGAATAAAACGTACACGGAAAGACCTTGGGTGATGACGGACCCGGACGTACACAGAGTCGATCTGGGGCCACGTCTACAGGACTGGTTGAAAGCTTACCATATGAAATTTAAAGGGGAGTCGACGCTGTTCATACTGGACGACTGCAGCGCTAATCGCGAGATAACAAAAAAGAGAGACATGCTATCGTACCTGGCCTTCTCCGGCCGACACGCAAAGCACAGCGTCTGGGTGCTAACGCAGAAGTTCAACTCGGTGTTGAAAGACCTCAGGGAGCAGACGCGATGGGTGGCCTTATTTCACTGCAAGGACAGGGATTCGTTCGAGGAGTGTTTGAGAGAGAACGATGTGATGAGCAAATTAGAACGGGAACGGGTGAAGAAACAGCTCGCTGAAACTAAACACGCTAAGCTCGTGCTCAAGACCGACCAACCCGTGGCCTATAGGGTGTTTTAGCTTAGCAATGCTTAGCAATGCTTAGTAAATGCTTAGCAAAGCTTAGCAATGCTTAGTATAAATACTTAGCATTTAATTATAGCTATGGTATTAGAAGTGTTTGTCGTGTGCAACTTAACCTTTATTTCTCTGTGTTTCACTTATATCGTATATTATATTGTTAAAACTAAAACTTACTTATCACATTATAGGATGGAGTGTGAGGAATTGCTCGAACAATTGTTGGTACCCCAATCACCACAGGTGGACGATGATAAGCGAGAGAAACTGGTGGCGTTGGCTGTTGGTGGCAAAGCCAAACATTACTTTGGGGAGTACACTCGGATAAAATTCACAAAATGTCAGCCGAAGAAATAGATAAACTGTACGCTAAATACGAGGCTAGACTAGGTGCAGAAATGAAAAACAATAGGATCGGCTATGACTCAGATATACACTGGTATTAAGGCGTCGTACTTCCTTTCCATCCCCCCGAATCGACTTTACTTGTGGGAAGACCTCGAGAAAGACCCTTTTATCGAACAGGCCTTGAGCTCTATTAGCTGCGATCTGTACCACAAATACGGTATGTTGTTAGCCCCGGTGACGGCGGCGATTATCACGGCAAAGCATTGTCAATTTGAGAGGAAAATAATAATAATAGTATAGATGGATGCTGCACAGACCCAGACCCCTTCAGAGGAGACGGTGAACCCTCCCGAGCAGACCCCACCCCAACAACTGGAGGAAACCCCCACGTTGGGGAAACCCCAACAACTGGAGGAAACCTCCAGGGAGATGACCCCTCCCACAGTCACCAGGCAGAAGAATCCTAAGAGAGTAGCTGCCGGTAAAAAACGGTGGTGTAACCAACATAAAATTATTAAGGTGACCCACCCGTCTCGATTATTGTTGGTTGTATGCGCAACTGCTGCCGTGACTATCGCGTGGTTATATACACGAAACAGGAATCCTCCCAGGGAGCTCCCGGAATTAAAGGTCAACCCGCATATCATGCAATAAAATATATATTTTTATATCATATACATAATGTCTGAGGGGAAAACGTTTCTTTAGCATCCCCAGTATTGGCCCTGGCTACTTGCAGATCTTGGACGACCTTCGGGGGAAGCTTAGACCGTGCGCCACCGTAATCTATGAAGCCTAGTTCCCCACGGAGCAGTTGACTCCCACCAGGGCGACTTGTGAGTGTTGACAAAGCATATGGTTTCCCGTCTTTTTTTATGATATCAGCCCACGGGTAAGCCTTCAATCGCAGCGTGCCCTTCTTATCGACCATAAACTTGGAATAGTCCCTCCCCAACGGCTTGATGTTGTCTTTATTTTCAACTGCGTCGTAATAATCATCGACGGCCGACTGTACAAGTTCAGTACTTAAGGGGGTAGTGAATGAGGTCTCCTGCTCATCGAATGCCTGGGCAATATCATCCCACATATCATCCATAGGGATATACTCGGCCATTATTTAGTATTAAAACTTATATATTTCATTTATATAACAATGTACGGTAGAAAACTAGATCCTTTCAGAAGATCGAGAGAGCCACTAGGTGTCAAAGCCGTGCGTCAGTCGGTGACCATCACAAACAACCCCAGCAAGATAGACCAGAATCAAACGCTGCTGGTTAGATTTCCAAACCTTGGCGCGAATGACCTCATTGTACCAGGCACTGTTCGACTGGCGTTCAACCTCACGTTGACCTCCGACAATGACAAACGTGAGCTAGTGCGGAACGTAGGTCGAGCTATCATCAAGAAAACCACCATCAAGATCACCGGTAACGAGGTGCTGAGTATCGACGACAGCGACGTGTTTCACTGCTACAGGGACCTCTGGAAAAGCGAGGGAGAACGCGTCAATGATGTGTATCAGGGCATCAGCAAATCGACCAGGTCGCGCATTGGGTATGCCTACACGGCAGACCAGTTAGACAAGGTATCGGACGGTGAAAAGGCCATCGCTCAAGCGTACGGGAACAGGTTCTGCGTGCCGCTCGACTTCGAGTTGCTCACGGAACACGCGCCATTTTACCAGGCCGCGCTGGGTGATAGGCTTGAATACGAGCTCACGTTTAATGACTACAGCAAAGTAGTGCGTACGCCGAACGGTGATGAGGCTAGTTATACCATAGACAACATCTCTCTGGAGTTCGACATGGTCACTAACCCGGAGCTAGCCAGGCAGGTTCGAAACCAGTACTCGGGGAATGTGGCCATCCTGTACGATCGCATACTGAGGCATAGATCTATCGTGCGGGATAAGAGCGACACTGTGTGGAATATCAACCTGAACGTGCCGGCGCGATCGATGAAAGGTATCCTGATCATCCCAGTGGAGGATTACGAGCCGTTCCGGAGGGACAGCGAGAAGTTTTTCAACCCCGAGATTGAAAAGGTGGAAGTGACCATCGAGGGCATGCCCAACCAGCTGTTCAGTCATGGTATGAGGGCGTACCAGCAGTGGGATGAGATAAAAAAGCTGCCAAGCAAACATCCATACATAGCCAAAGACCTGGACCTATCATCCGTGCAAATCGGTGAATACTTAACCAACAAGTACACGCTGTGGTTGGACATGCGATCCACGGATGACGATAAACTACACGGTAGCGGACGCCGTGATAGACAACGGTAGTGAGGGGATTACTATCCAGATTACCAAGAAGGCTCAACCCGCTGGCAAGTTGAAATTATATCTGTACATAATTATGGACGCAAGAACTTAATATAGACAATGGGAGATTCGCGCAAGCCATCTACTGATTTGCCTGCCGGTATTGGTTTACCACGCTTGACCCACACTGCGCCATAGTGCGCGGGCAGACTGGCTGTGGGAAGACCGTTTTCGTGTTGGATATGTTGGAGGGTACTACAGGATGTGTTCGACCACATCGTTATCATGTGCCCTACTCTGAGCATGAATAAAACGTACACGGAAAGACCTTGGGTGATGACGGACCCGGACGTACACAGAGTCGATCTGGGGCCACGTCTACAGGACTGGTTGAAAGCTTACCATATGAAATTTAAAGGGAGTCGACGCTGTTCATACTGGACGACTGCAGATGCTAATCGCGAGATAACAAAAAGAGAGACATGCTATCGTACCTGGCCTTCTCCGGCCGACGCCAAAGCACAGCGTCTGGGTGCTAACGCAGAAGTTCAACTCGGTGTTGAAAGACCTCAGGGAGCAGACGCGATGGGTGGCCTTATTTCACTGCAAGGACAGGGATTCGTTCGAGGAGTGTTTGAGAGAGAACGATGTGATGAGCAAATTAGAACGGAACGGTGAAGAAACAGCTCGCTGAAACTAAACACGCTTAAGCTCGTGCTCAAGACCCACCAACCCGTGGCCTATAGGGTGTTTTAGCTTAGCAATG
>NW_025766474.1:0-38135 GCF_003918875.1 Haliotis rubra
GAATGTAATTGTATAATCTGTTGGTGCGGTCGCTCATGCACTAAGTCAGTTTTGACTCTGCTTTTAACAGTATCCCTGTAATATCGTTGTGTGGAAGTTTTATGTGGACAGAGAGCCCGGAGTACTGAACGTGATAGAGACCCATTGAACAAGGACAGATGCATCACCAACATGGTCATTCAGCAGAATGTACTTCAAACCACGTGTTGTAAAAATCTCGATACTACTTCACAAATATGATATGGTGAGTGAGTTTCCCCATACATTTTACAGAGCATACTCATGTGTGGAAAAGTCGACCGAGTGCCCTTCGGTGTGATGGTCCAACATCCACTGTCCAAACATATGGTTACTTTGAATGATGTGAAATGTGTGTTTCTGCTAATATATGAACTGTGTTGAAATATTCCATCACAAGGGATAACTATTTCAAAGCACGAACCATGAAGGACCTTTTAACTAATATAAGTTCTCATTTAATTATTGCATTTTAAAAAGAATAAGACTTTGTTAACTGATTTGTAAATAGATATATATTTTTATTATTGCAGTAGTTTGATTAGTAATTGAAGATTGTTAGTGGCTGTACCCTCAAAGGGGTGGAAGTAGTGAAAAAAATTATTGTCCTCCTGAGAGGGTACGTAAGTCCCGAAACATTCAAAGGAAATTTAAATTTACCAGCTGTTTTAAATGTAGTATTCTTGTCATTTTAACTGTTGGCTAAATTTTCCTCCTATCAGTCGCCAGCGGCTGAAGGGATGATATAAATCCAGCTAGAGTCCATGCAGGTGGCAAAGTACTGTAAGTCCCAATGGTCCCTAGTTTGGTGATCAACCTTCAGTTGTTGGCGATCTACAGCCAGTTTTTATATTGTATTGTCCAAATAGTGCTATTAGTTTTAACTTTCCACACTAGTAATTGTGATATACTGGTTTGTTTTACTGTCCTTCGTAGACAGGTTTTTATCATATACATATATTCCATTTCAATGTCAAAATATGTTTCGTCATGATATGGCTGAGATATTGCCGATGTGACGTTAAATATTAACTCAGTCATTCACACCACTCTCCTGCTGATATATGTAAATAAGTGTCATCACTTCGTCAGTAGCATCACTTGCACATCATCATCATCAATTTGTGTCTTGATGTTCTCCCATAAGTCCTGATTGTATAACTCTATAATCACTAACTGTTGGTGACAGTGAAGATGAGGATTAGAAATTATCAGGCAACCAGTGGTTGTTGTAAGAGACGACTGATGGATTGGGCAGTCAGTCTCATTGGCGTGGATGCAGCATCTTATCGTATCCAATTTGCCTGGATTGAGGGTCATGGTGTCAAACACAGGATCCCCTGGATGATTGTGTACATGTCCCTCTCATGGAACTGAACGTTTTCGACTGAGGTGTTAAACAATACACATAATAAACAAAACACACAAACGAAATAGGTGAGGGAGGTGAATTTGGGCTTAACGTCGTGCTTTAGAATATTGCGCTCCATATGACGAGTGCGTGCATGCATGTGTGTATCGTGCGGCTGCTTGTACTAGCCCAGACTGAAGCTGGTTTTATAGTGCTAGCTCATTTAGATACCATGCCGCAGTGAAGCATGAATACCCCACTCAGACACAGTATACTGACTCCGAGCCGACCAGTCCTTGTTGTACCCATTAATGCCGAGCCCCAGGCAGGGAACAACAAGTACCATATTTTAACGTCTTTTGGTATGACGCGGTCGGGCATTGAACCCGCGACCTCACGCTCTCCAGGCCAAACAAAATAGGTTAGTATGTATCCTGTGATGGCAATTTGCAAACACACCTCAGCTCACCAACTGTTGTTGATTATCTCAGTCCAACTGGTCATTAAACGATTCAAGCTTAACATTTCTTTGCAAACTATCATAATTGTACAAGCAAAATAGAACAAAATCCAGAACAGAACTGAAATTCTACCAGAGAAAGCAGTTGCCATTTGCAAAATGACGTTATTCTCAATAACAATGGCTGATAATAGATTACATAATCTAAAACCGACATGTTTTTATGCCCGGTTTCCAATATTGCAATCTATCTTAGTCCTTAATGCTGCAGATTCGTAACCTGACGTCATCGTTGTCATTGTGCAAGATGACACATGGACAGCCATTATCCGTCAAAACGACCTGATCAGTTGGAAATATTCATATATATAGCAAAATTAATGTCTTAACATTACATTATGATATGGTTCTTGACATTTTGAAATAATCAGTCTTGACTTGCAATAAAGCAATTGCTTTACCATTTGAGGTGTGATGTTATTTCTGGGTTGCCTTTTCAGGTAAAGAAGGTAATTTGTACTTGTTTGAAACATATTATTCAATTTTCAGTTTCCACAATCTTGTGAAAACGTCTTGGCGGAAGAAATCACGTACATGTGTTATCTTAATGGTGTTTTCGACAAATCTCCATCACCAAAGATATATCAGTCTCGATTATCCTGTATCTGGATACAGACATTAAAGGTCAACGAGTGCTTTAAAGTGTATGAAAGGGTCACAGGTAATCAGCCATAACACCTGGTGTCATTAGAAATATAGTGAAACATCATATCTGGGGTGAAAGAGTTTATGTTATCGGATGATAAGTTCAACATCAAAATATTTTGTTAGGAGCAGCAAATATTTTTCAAACCATCTCTCTTTTTATTTCTGAAAAGCCTTGTAATATGTGGTTTCATAAAATATAGGAATCAACACGTCCTCTTGGAGAAATCAGAACCCAGGTCTTCGGTGATGAGGAGCAAACGCATTAACCATTAGGCTATGCAACCACCCCCACTATGTAAAGACATGCTGCCACACTGGTGGTTTCACCATCAGGGATAATATGTGAGTACCTACTCCTTGCTGTTTCTCAGAGGCAAATAACTTGCTCACCGTGAAGAATCCGGGTTCAACAAGGTTCAACTAATGATATCAGGTTCGTTCATTTGGTTGATGCATGGCAACGTATCATTATTATTATGTTCTGAGACTGATGCTTACTTGCATTTCTGGTTGGGCTCGATTATTTACTAATGACTATCGCATTGGTAGAATACTGATGAAAGAAAGAGTTACAAATACCACCTGTCCCTATCATTTCGTTTACAAGCCACATCTGTTTAAATGCTCATGAATCATAAAAGATATATGACACCTCCGCTCCCCCTGTCCACTCTTGCTATTGGTTCATTTGGAATCAGAATATTGAACACTACACTCCAAAACTGGAGAAACTGGTCAATTATTGGTTTTCCTCAATTCAGGTCACAATGGAAGTAAATGGATACCCAGTGTCTATTAGCATTCATTCTTCCACGCATCGGCGATGAACAGGAGTGTGTCCAGCTGATTAGCACAAAAGGAAGTCTTGGTTTGAGTTCAAGGGCAGTGATACATTATTTCTATGCCTTACAATGTTGGCATAAACATTATCATATAGAAATATTTTATCCCATATATATATATAACGTTTCAACATTAAGACCGACTGTAAGTATCATTAATTAAACATGACATATTACTCACGGTATGGATAACCGTATTGAATTGATTCCATTTCGGAATCCTAAGAAGGATTATATACCCAGTAAATGTCACATTTAAAATATGGTCAACCTGCCTGTTTGCTCCGGTGTCAATGTTTCCAATATACCTGGGGTCTCTCTTCGTACTATTCAATGCAGTTCTGAAAAAAGCAGAACATGTAAACAATAATGCACACTTATATATTTAACACTCATTATGTCAGTTTATGTTCTATATTTCGAACTCTGGTCCATTCAAACCTGGTCTTCGACACTGACAAACGCACCTACCCTAGGATATGACAAATCACTCCTACTCATGTACTCAAGATTGGATATAACAAATAGGTCCATGATGTAAAGAAACATATGCAGGTTATCCTTATTGCCGCTTTTGTCTTTTCAGCATTTCTCTGTTACATGTTGAATTTACTTTGTATGTAGATTTCAGAAGAAGCGAGAATAGCTCCTTTTAGGAGTTAGAAACAGTTGGTGGTTCTCAAGAAAGTGCGACAGTGCAATAATGCATGAAAGCCATAGCTCGCTATTACCATTGGTTGTCTCGCTATCGCTAAATCCTTCGCCGGCCCTTCAGAGATTCTATATGTCTCTACCCAATCTTCAGCAAAACCCACGTTGGGTTGGTGAAGGACAGAACTTTGGCCGGGTGTGAGATAATCCAATATTCCAAAACCGCAGGGTCTGATAAACGCACAAGTTATAACTCATTAAATTGATTCTAATATAAAAATATATCACTGTCAACATTATACAGTTTGTCCACCTGTATAGGTCGAGTGTACTTTGTGTGGAGTACAAATCAGCCGATACTAGATTTGGTTTTACCCCATGATAGTTTGGCTTTTTTTTCTGACATATTTGTCAGCTTTTCGTCGTTATCGAAGCTAATTAAATCGGTCCTCTGAGGCTGTAATAGAAATAGGATCGCAAGGCTATGGGCAGAAGGCTTCGGAAATGTTCAGCCTCTGTCAACTCAATGACGCACACAATTTGTAAATGTGATTGCCAAAAATAGTGATCTTTTAAGTAGGTTGAGAATTGGGCCCCGGGCTATGGGTGATTAAAAGTAAGCCAGAACATATATCAATTGATTGGAGATGTATTTGACACTCAGCGTGTGCAATGATCAAGTGTCACTTCAGCGAGGGGGTAAGCTTTATCTGATTACTCTAGTGAGTCTCATGACAACTGAAAACAAGCAATCACAGAATGGGAACACGGTGCTTGTTATTCCTTGCGTCACAGTCGTAATCTCCAAACACGTTTCAAGTGCATTAGTCTAAGTCTTTCCGCTGGTTTCACATACATGTCAGCTGTAAAACTAACCATTCGAAATTGGACCCTTGTGGTTTATTGAAGAAGTGTTCTGTTTTCAATACAGATCTCGCTGTATGCCAGCAACAATCTCTTCTATTTAATGAACATTCGAGTGTCTGGACAACTTGTCCCTTTAAAACTGTTTTGCTGGTAAGGGATAATAAGTTGCTTTGTTCAAGGCATAAAATGAAACAGGCTAATGAAAACAGTTGTTAACTGTTGCGCTCTCTGTGCTTTATGTGAACAAATGAATATGAAACTTATTTATATTTACTTATGTTTGAATCTTCTGTGCAAAGGAAATCCCACCTCATATGTTGCGATTATTTTGTAAACATTTACATAAGTATTTTAATCAATGTATCTGTGACAAACCATTGTTTTGTGACGCCAGAACTATTCAAAGTACGTTTTGTGTGAAATTTGGAAAATTCGTGATATTCTGCAACATGTGCGATGAATACATGAACAGTATCAATGTATGTCGACACAACATTGAAAGGGTTGTCTAAGATTATTATCAGATTGTGATTTCTACCAGGCATATTACAAAACTCTTTAATATGTTTAAGCAGCTATAGAGCCATAACCCTCAACTCCGCCATAGGCACGCTTTTCGCAAATGCGCTACGCTGATAAACACGCCATATAATTTCATAATTCGATGAACGCTAAACATATTGAACTCTGTTCTTAAAGAAACGTGTATTGTATTGCATCTAAGTCGTTGTATCCATTTGCCATGAAGAAATATTTAATTTCCTGTGTTGTTTTGCAGCCAGTTCTTTGAAAGGAGATAGGCTGCCACAGGGCATCTGAAACCATGTTTGCAAAATCCATCCTCAATGCCTTGTCGTTTTTCTAAACTTCCGGTTCATGCGAAAGCCAGCTACACTGAGCAATGGGTATGCTTATCACAGTCAAGGAGTAATATATAGCCCGTGTATGGTTGTTTTAGTCACCATGGACTTCAGTCATATTTTTTAGTGTGAGAGATGAATGTATTGTAAGATATTGGTTTCGGATGGAGATCCTAGTTTTAGTTATATCAGTTCACTTTGTTAGGCCTGCATATGTTTTGGGGTCCGCGCATGCATAATGGGCTATGTTACGCCATGTAGAATGTTGCCAAAGTTTAATTTCGATGCTATCTACGAATCTGGTCATCGTTGTTAGTGACTTTCCTGCCCACCGTGGCAGAAACAGGTATAATGTTCAAAGTAGATGTATCGAAAATATATAGTCTAATTTGCGGTTGTTATATGAAAGTGGTTCATGAGCTCATGCTTTACCGAATATACAACTATGTTTGCCTCCAACAAAAAAAAAAGAATTATCCTGGTATACCACATGGTCGCGCTATCGTTGTTATAAACTGACATGGAAATCAAACCGTTTGAAATGGCAGGGAATAGAACTGTATTCCTCTCACTGAAAGAGGTGCATTGCTGGTATATAAACAGTCAAGTATTTCGTAAAGAAGTCAATATGTACCTACACCCATGCTGTTAGCCGAGACCTTTGCATTCATGTCCCACGCTCAGAGGCAACATATCCTAATAAAATCGAGTTTCCCAACCTCGACACATTCAGATACATAGCAGTGATAATGGTGGCTAAAACCATAAACAGAGTTACCCTGGTCGTGTAACAGCTATGTCGTATACGCTCTGTGACGCCTCCGTGGTGTTAGTGGTTAAAGCGTCCGCCCGGAGAGCGGAAGGTCGCGGGTTCGATCCCCGGCCGCGTCATACTAAAGGCGTTAAAATATGGTACTTGTTGGTCCCTGCCTGGCGCTCGGCATTAATGGGTACAAAAGGACTGGTCGGCTCGAGTCAGTATACTGTGTCTGAGTGGGGTATTCATGCTTCACTGCGGCATGGTATCTCAGTGAGCTAGCACTATAAAACCAGCTTAAGTATGGGCTAGAAGTACAAGCAGCCGCACACATACACATACACATGCATGCACGTCGTCATATAAGCGAAATATATAAAAACACAACAAAACAACAAGAAGAATCAACCACACTGGAGCACGTTGTAAAATGCCAAACAGGAAAGTGTATTATACCCCACACGAGCTGTGAGCTCTTTACTGTAGCATTATTTCATGTACATTTTAGCCTTTGAAACATGAGCCATACAACACTGTAGAAAAACGTATCACTAGAGCCTGGAGTTACGTTGACCATTGAGAATAATTTAAATCGTCCTGACACACTTCATAGATCTAACATAACACAGATGAGTCAAGAATTACTTATGAAATATAAATCATAGTTTCAAAACAAATACTTGTCTGCAAATTGTACACCAAAACATATCTTGTAGTTTCCGCATGCACAAGTGTCACTAACATGCGAAGGCTGTCCTCCCTGTTCTTCATAATCACTACTCATTCCACATCTGTGCATCATCAAGTCGATAAAAGTGATGCAAACAAGGTAAGATCAAACACAATTTATGAAACACTCTATAATGACCATGTTACCATGAAGGTGTAGATGCTTTTACTTCTTCCATGCAAAAACATAATTGTAATTGTAATCGTCATTGTATCGTTTGGTGGTGTCACTCATTGAGCTTCGATACTGTTGTCATCATCTTTGGAAGATTATTTGGATATATTTCATTCTCTGCACATTGATCTGTACGTTTGTAAAAGTTTACGTTCAATGTTCACCCATGGACCAGAACCAAACTATTAAGAGACTGCAATTAAAGTGTAACCCGTGTGATTGAATGTGCGGCAATCCAGAGGGACTACTCTTCATCCTTGTTTTCCTGGCGCTGGAAACAACCATTTGGATTATTACTGATGTAGAAGTATGTTGCGAGGAAGCAACAGTTGATCACATCCTGCATGTTACAAGACCATGCCATTTTGTATTATTATGCATCGGATCAATATTTTAAGCGTTGACTTGGGTGTCAATCTACCGTGCTTGTATTACATGGACCATTGATTCGAAAGGACATGTGACACCATTTGCACGCAGGATCCCTTGAAAACGTGTTATGTTTTACATTGTTTCACCAACTGTGTTTTGGTTCTGATTGCCATGAGTGAATTTGTTAACATAGGAATAATCAAAAAGTAGATGGAAGTGGAGAAAGAATCATCATGTTGTTCAGTGAAAAATGTCCTCATCATCAATTCATCAATGAAATACGTGATTGCTATCAACAGTAACACTATACGCTGACTCAACCCACTAAGGCCATCGTCTTTTGTAACTCAAATGTGATTCGGCAGTGTCTAAATTGAGTTTAGGGTTGTTATTGCATTTTCGTACCAAGCTGCTCACGACATTTCGGCCAATACTTAAATCAGGTGCCAATGTTGTTATGGTCAGCAATGTAACATTCACCCTCGGGTATAGTATGAACTGTTTGCTAGCAAGACCATGCGTCTTGGCGGTCACAGATAGTAGAGTTTCCATCAGACTGACTGACTGACTGCGTTTGGTTTTACGCCGCTTTTAGCAATATTCCAGCAATATCACGGCGGGGGACACCAGAAATGGTTTCCATCAGAACGTTCCGATAATTGAATAACTTGGTGTTCATATAACAAAAGTATTTTGTTGAAAACTGTCACAAAACAGTTCTTCTCTGAGAATGCTTGACGCGTTATGTACCTTGTAAATTATAAATTAAAGTGAGTGAGTGAGTTCAAATTTATAGTCACATCGGCAATATTTCAGCCATAGTGTGACTTTAAAAAGTTATAAATTAACAATAAACACAATTACATTATAAAACACCTGTCGACGAAGGACAGTAAAACAACTAGATTATCACAGGGAAAAATTTAAGACTAGTAACTAAATCTAAAAATATGTTACTTTTTAAATGACAATACAATATAAAACCGGTTATAAATTGCCAACAACTGAAGGTGTATCACCATACTAGGGACCATGGGGACTTATATAAATTAAAGAACGAGTCAAAGCAACATAAAACACTGCACTGTTCATTAATACAGCCGGCTTTTGCTGCTGGTCTGCATCCATCCATCTCTAAAAGTTGTTTTACGCCACAAAGAAGAGAAATAGAGAATTCACCAAAGTGTCTACTGATATCAATTATATCAACACGACTTGATAAAGTTACAAATATCCGAGGATATTTTTACCTTTATCAACGAGTGTTGATATAATTGATATCAGTAGACACGAGGGTGAGATTCTATTTATCATCCAAAATCATTCTTCGTTAATTTTCAATGAAAATGTACATCTCTGAGCATGGTACTGCCATTAGACTTGCAGTGCAGCGATGTCATAGCATTGTGACGTCATCAAGTACATGACGTCATAGCATTGTCAGGGCATTGTACAAAATCTACTGTCAAAACGATATCTCCTAGGAGATATCGTTTGATCTCACACAAGCGATATCTCCTGTGGAACACAGTTTTAGATGATAAAGAAGTATTTGTGCAACAGCCAAACTAAGGATCCATGTTACAAAGAGGAATGATCATCCGAACTGGCACCCTGAAATGCATGTGTGTGTCAGGGGCGGTGGGGTAGCCTAGTGGTTAAAGCGTTGGCTCGTCACGCCGAAGACCCGGGTTCGATTCCCCACATGGGCAAAATGTGTTAAGCCCATTTCTGGTGTCCCCCGCCGTGATATTGCTGGAATATTGCTAAAAGCGGCGTAAAACTAAACTCAGTCAGTCAGTCATGTGTGTGTGCGTGAGATTTTCTTGTGTGTTTGTACGAGTCAAGAACTATGCCGGGTATACAGTGCACACTGAGATGCTGTTGAACAATTTATCATTGATATCCCCCAATCGGGCACACTACATGTTTTATCCCTGCATCCAGGGCAACAGGCAGGGTATCATTAAATGTCTTGTGGTACGACATGGCCGAGGGTCGAACCACCGATCTCTTCTTCGACCAGATGCCCAATCCGTTAATGCTAGGTCCAAGATATCGAACATTTCCCAATTCATTGAAAACGTACGTGAATTATAACTTCAGCATTTTGTCCCCTTCTCACATAGAGACGGTTTTAGGTTGAGTAACTGTAAAAATCAGGAACTTATGATCCGCGAGCTATGTTATAGACGGAATGAGTTCACAAGCATGCAGCATAACACTCGTTAATAGACGTGCTGCTCAGTCAGACTAGGTACACAACCTCAGTTCATTGATATGAAGGCTTGTGGAAACACTTGTCGCGAGACGAAACTTACTCTCATGCAGTGCTCAATAATTGGGGTGGCAAATGTTCCTTCGTCAACTGTCAGTAGATTTCCGGGTTTCCGAAGAACCAATACGCAATTCCCGTTGATGTTATCCTAGATATAGTCTGTTGTTCGAGAAGATATATTCCCGTTAATGCTCGTAGACAGAATGGTATAATTAAAATCATCCATGAATTATCTCGGGGAGATAAGCATAAGGCTGGGATCGATAAAGGAGTCTTAAGTATATTTCCTATTCCTTATTAGAGTTTAGCGTCAACGTTGTTGTTCTTTGTTTCTTTCTTTTTGACAAATGGACTGTATTGTTGCTAGTTTACTTGTCCTTGACATTTGACGTCCTATTCCCTGGCAGTGTAATGGATCTGAACTCCGAAATAACCAGTTAGATTATCCCTTGCGTTCTGATGATTACAGTATTATTGGACATCCACTATCTTGGAATGTCTTCTGTCACTTCACAAACGGAACTGGTGTTTATCGATCGCTATCCATTTGACGTCATTCTTTAAGCTTTTGGTTGTTTTTGGTAACCTGAATGTAGAGTTATCTCCAAGCTCGTAAAGTGGAATGGGCCACGATGCTCCATGTGGGTACAGTGTTTGAATCTCGTTTGTGGGCACTCTTTTACGAAACAACTTTAAGTGCAAGTTGTACACAATCCTATAAGCCAGTTAAACATTACTCTGCAGTGTTTCTGGTAGTAGAGGTTAGTTTGGTGCCATTACATGTTAGCTGTATAAACCATATTCTATACTCCACTCATAAACAAAGGATAATGAGATGATATAAAAACGTATCCCCAGTTGCAAGGTAGGATCTTCAATAGTGTTTGCTGTATGGAAACTTTGTAGGTGAAAAAGAGTGCAAAATGAAATACTTGACATGCGTGTTTGCTGGTTACAGTTTTTTGACATATAGCTCGCGATCGTATCTTCAATAGCATAAGACGTTTTCTGCTGTCATACAGACCCCAACACGTCCTAACGTCAGATTTGATCAACAAACTTTTCCCAACTGTACACGGAAATGGGAATCGTAGGCTCAGATTATGTAAATAGTCGTGTGCCAAGGGTGTTTGCTGTGTCTGTTTTACTAAAGTCATGTCAATAACTTCTGACAACTAACCATGTTGATAATCACAGCATGTTGGCGCTGTCATTATAATGTTTTACGTCTTTGGGCAGTCTTGTGATTTCATTGGCTAACTCGTAAACCACATAGAGAAAGACATCGATGTAGTTACTTTTAATTGTGTGACTGACACTGACTCGAAATATATGCCGGTTTTAGATGCTTCGTGAACTCTAAGTGGAATTCGGTATTAGAATGATTATTGTCTGCGAGGTCAATATATGAGAAGAAAGATAAGACGATGCGACCCCTGAGGTGGTCTGGACACCTGATTTGTTTTCGCACATTGCCCTCGTTAAGTGCAATTATCTGTAAAACATGTGCTCGCGTATATATGTAGCGGACACAGAGATGTTAGCTGTCAGTACCCAAGTGATTAGACCATTCTCCAGCTGTCTTCTGCTCGGGGAAATTAAAGGAACTAATGCCCGATGAAGCCAGTTACCAACATAATACAATGCCTTTCATTGTTACCCATTATACAAAACGACCCTTTTGTGATTAACAGATAATATTAGGGCTTCCGTACATTAATGGATGAGCATTCGTGTTCGTGGAGAGTGTATTTGCTGTGAAAGCGAAGAGGACTGAACGGTCAAGTTATCATATCTTATTCTTCCGATAATAGACTAAAATCCTTGAAGACTTCTTATGTTCTTGTCCTGCCAAAACAAGATATATTTATTGGCAGCTAAATATAACTAAGATGGCTAGTTAGGGGATCTAGACTCCAGACAATACTGACAAAGATCGCGGATTAACAAAGTATGAGTACAAATAAAACCGGACCTGCTAAGCAACGACCAAGCGCTATTGCAGACATAATAACACACGAAACATTTAGATACGTCACATTATTTACAGTCATGCACACACACGTACACACATGCACTCATAGACACGCACAAACATGCACACTGACGAACGTGCATACTGTTGCAATCAGTTTCTCATACACTGTATGCACGTGTCCCTTGACTCATTCAGATTAAGACGAACAAGTTCCTAAATCGCAGCTTCACAGAATAATCTCTGCAATGTAAAATCTTACCTTTTAAATGCCTAAGGGTTCAGCTCACTTTTCATTGCCTGCGTTTATAATGGAAATGTTCTCACAAGTAATGTGTGTCAAAATACCAACACTTTTTTGATTTTACAGCTAGTGGCATGTTCCTTGATGCTCAAACCAAAAAATTAAACTTACGTTTTTTCTGTAACTTCAACTCGTTGAATAAATATTTGAAAGAAAAACAAATTACACACATATCAAATTAGAAGGAAATAGTTGGGTTTCATAGGGATTGAATGAAGTAAAATCATGAAAAATCCTAAGGGTTCTATACCTAACACTATATCCTGATACAATGTGGCTATGATTTAGTAAAATGGGAAACAGAAAACATCTAAAGAGGTGACACAGTTTCTGTTCAGGAACAAAACTACGTTTTTACACAAAATTACAATTTTACTATTATCCAAAATGTTACGTGCTATTAGTTTGAATAATGTAAGTCACCCGGAATATTCGATATACTGATCTGCCGATGGACGCGTTTGGGGATTGAAAGGTATCGTTCGGGATTTGCACAATAGAAATTTATTCTTTCAGATTTACATATTTACCACACATAATAATAAACCAGTACACATCAACATGTAAACCGCACTTAGCACTAGAATCCATACTCTAGCTAAATTTACAATGTACGCCTTTATGAAGTAAAGAAGTCCTTGAGCACAGTCGGTTTCGTTGGTTTAAGGTCTGTTAGTTTTTCACCAAGTCCATCACATTATTAAGCGAATGTGCATCTCCATTGCACTCTCGAATAACGAAAGCAGGGCTTCTGCATGCCCAATGGCGTCCTGTACTGTTGGTGTGACGACTGGTTGTGGTTCCTCCTCATCTGAGTGGTCGTCAGGGCGTGGCTGGACTTTCTCGAGGATTTCAGTGTTTGTCGGGGATGGATTCGATGACCGCATCCTCGTCCACATGCTACTCCACCGTAGGGAACCCATCGTCATCACCTCTTCGGAGTTGCTGTATCTGTTGCCTCAGATCAGCAAAGGGATATTGTCATCATCGTCGGCATCGTCGGCCTGATCTTATCTTGGACGTGCTTGGAAACAGTTATAAATGCACTTCAGCTGACGTCGTCCACGCACACTTCAGGAATCTGATGGCAAATTTCAGTGTTACTGTCTGTGGTTGTCCACTCTCCGCACAGGTGATGTAATGTTATAAGACAGATTTCTTCTAAAAGTGCCTTGAAGTTGCGGATAATACCTGCATCCAGTGGCTGAATGTGCGGGGTGGTGTTTGGGGAAGAAAGTGCATTGGTCAGACGAACGCTCGGGTGATTGTAGCTAGCAGCATTGTCCAGGAGGAGGAAGACCTTTAAGACGCATTGTCAAAATGTCTCAGCCAGTCACTGAACAAGTCTCACTCGTCATCAAGGCTTTGGTGTTGTGACGAACTAAATGCAACGGAGTCTACAAACATTATCACAGCTTGACGTCTCAGTTGCCGCTCTCGTACAACAGCATGCGTTTCCAAAGAACTATTGAACAAGTATATCTTCGACTGTGTCATGTAATAGTCAAAACTTATACGTGTAGAAAGTACCTGATCCTGAGGGTCTATGGCCGCGTCTGTATACTAAAGGACAAACCAGCTGACGTTGGAAAATGGTACTTTTTTGTTATCCTTGGTTTTGGTATTAAAGGGATTAAACAATATAAAAATAAAATACAGAAATATCAAATAAAAAGGAATAGGATTGAATGAAGGAGAGTAAAGACTCCTCTTTTCTAGGATCATATGTTCTATTTTGTACTTAACAATATTCCCTGGTACTATGAGTCAGCTAGCCAGAAAAAAGAAAAAGAAGGTAAGCGCCATTTCAGTTGTTGGAATAGGCTCGTACTATGGAACTGGAATAATCACATATACATATGCGCATATATACGTGCACAACTGGAACTGATAACTGGGAAAGTGAAATACTACTGAACACGACGTTAAATCCCATTTCACCTCTTCTCAGAATATATTTTGAAAGGCTGAGAAGCTCAAAAGCCCATAAATGAACATGTCCTTGAAATAAGCACAGACTGGCAGTAATTGTTCCTTAACATTAGCTTGATGGCTGACAAAACATCAAACGTTTCTTTTTGATTAACGGTGACACTAACTGCTGTTATACCCCCTGCCATATCGTGCAGTGATTCTCTTCATAATACTCTCTGGTATTCAATAATATAGGAATTAATTGTAAGGATCTTCAAGCTTTTGGCATCGGGTTTTCCTATAAATTAGTCCTGACATTGACAACTGATACGAAACAGCATACTTCCGTATGTAAGGTTCGCAGCATATTACATTTCATTTTCAATTTTATAATGTGAACGCATTGACGTCAGCGTGTGGGAAGATTTTTTTCGTCCTATATGGAGTGAGTGATTGAGTGAGTTATTATTTAACTTCACATCGGCAATATCTCAGCCATATCGTGACGAGAACATATTTGACATTGAAATGGAATATATGTATATGATAAAAACCTGTCAACGAAAGACAGTAAAACAACTAGAATATCACAATTACAACTAAAACTAGTGTGGATAGTTAAAACTAATAGCATTATTTGGACAATACAATATAAAACTGGCTATAGATCGCCAACAACTGAAGGTAGATCACCAAATTAGGGACCATGGGGACTTACATTACTTTTGCTACCTGCATGGACCCTAGCTGGATTTATATCATTCCTACAGCCGCAGTCAAATTGAGCCAAAATTAAAATGACAAGAATACTACATTTAAAACAGCTGGTAAATTTAAATTTCCTTTGAATGTTTCGGGACTTACGTACCCTCTGAAGGAGGACAATAATTTTACGCTACTTCAACACTCTTTGAGGGTACAGCGACTAACAACCTCAGTTACTAATCTAAGCTACCAATAATAAAATATGTATCTATTTACAAAGTCTAATTCTTTTAAAAATGCAATAATTAAATAAGAACTTATATTAGTAAAAGATCCTTCATGGTTCGTGCTTTGAAATAGTTAACCCTTGTGATGGAATATTCAACACAGTCCCTTGTGATGGAATATTCAACACAGTCAAGCAAGACATGCTTGACCGTGATTCTTTCATCACAAAGGGATCCAAAACGGAGGATCCTCACCTTTTAATAGGTACTCATGGATATATCTTGTGTGGCCAATACGGCATCGTCGTATGATGATGACCTCTTCAAATCTGGACTGACAACCCAAGTAGGTGTAACCGATAGTTGGTTTTATTGCATGCAATTTATTGATACCTATTTGGGTATCCCACTTCTTTGCATCAGATCACGGATATAAGATCTAATAGCAGCTTTGTAATCAGGGTATGGGATCAGAAGTGGTGTCACAGATTTGTTGAGTGCTGCCTTAGCAGCGAGATCGTCCATTGTGTTCCCAGAAATGCCAACGTGGCTGGGTAACCAACAAAGACGATGTCGCATTGGCCAGTAGCAAGCTCATTATACAATTCAATACTTTATAATAAAAGTGGATGTTTACAAGAAAGATTTTTAATAGCCTGAAGACACAAAAGAGAATTGGAAAAAGATTATTTATTGTTTCTATTTACGGTGTTTTATTAATATATTAAAGAGCTGTTAATATGGCCTTTGTATCTGAGTGAGAAAATAGAGCTGTTATTTGGTTGTCGAGAATATATTGTTCGGGATCCAATGACAATGGCAGAAGCAACTGCGCCACCATCCTTGGATCCATCTGTAAATAAGGATTTGTATGTATTATATTTATTTTTTAATTGATGATATTCTTGTTTTATATTGTAATTCATTAGTTTCTGCTTACTTAAACTTTGTCAGTGTGAGGTCAACATGTGGTCTCACTAATTGCCAAGGAGGAAGAAAGGAAACGGGAAGGAGACTATATTGTCCAGCTCAGTGCCAGCAGCAGAAATGAATGGTCGAACTCTTAGCCCAAGAGGCGGAACAAGAGAAGACGTTTTGTTGTAAAAATCCTCATAAAGAGGATTAAAGACACAATTAATAGCAGGGTTAAACTCGTTAGAATATAGTTTGGTAATATATTGTAAAGATAATTTTATACGGCGTTGGGTAAGAGAAGGCTCATCTGCCTCAACATAGAGACTGTCAACAGGAGATGTTCTGAATGACCCAAGACAAAGTCTCAGACCTTGGTGGTGGACAGAATCTAAATTTAAGTTGCTTTTGCAGGCTCCACCATATACGATGGGGCCATAATCAAGTTTAGATCGTACCAATGATCTGTATAAGTGAAGGAGGGTAGTTTGATCCCCTTAGAATTTGAAACACCCTTTAACAAATCTAGTGCCTTCAGGCATTTAGCTTTAAGGAATTTAATGTGTGTGGGAAGAAGGTTAAATTAGAATCAAAAAATTAGACCAAAGAATTTGGCCTCCTTTACAACTTTGATGGGAGTGCCATTTAAAGATAGTTCTGGGTCTTTATGCGGCTAATATTTTCAACAAAAGTGTAGACAATTAGTTTTTGATTTAGAATTTAAAGACGTTTTCAAGACACCATTTTTATTTTATTAAAAACACAACTGCAATTGCCGTTCAATAGTATGCATATTTTTACCACGACAAAAAATATTAAAATCATCCATAAAAGTGATCCATCAATTGAATCGTTTAAAACCTTGGATAAACTGTTGATCTTGATACTAAATAAAGTAACAGACGAAATACTGCCTTGTGGGACCGTCCTATATGGAACCCATCCTAACATAATGAAAAGAAACAACACAATCAACACTGTGGAAGCATTTAGCAAAACTGAATCGAACACCAATTATCTCAAAAGGCCGTCAATTTGTGCCTACGTTAGCAACACTGTTGAGTATAATAACCTATTAAGAGACAAAGATTGCTTCTCCGTCCATAGAACGGATGGGACAAATGAGTCCCCATTACTAGATAAACACTGTCCACAAGGGAAGGGACAGAGGTTAATGGGAGAATATATATGTACATTGCATTCATTAGTTAACGTACCTCGTAACTGTGCTGATATCATTGACTGAAGATAAATCTCAAGTGCAATATTATATTTCAATTCAGAATAATAGTTTGTACAGCTTTTCTGTTGTTTTTCATTGAACAATTCTTGGTGATAAATGTCTTTACACGTTTGCTTATATATAATTGTAATAGGCATTCTGTTGTGGAAGCTATATATGCCCACCGAACTAGTAAATAACTTACAGAAGAAACCAGTTTATATCGCCCATGTCAACTCGACTTTTCAGTAAAACTAAACAGCTTCTATAGAATTATGCTGGTGGTGTCTTATTAATCTTATTTAGCACAGAAAAATTCTAGTATGAACATTAATGTTAATATGAAGTGAAATACGGCAACACTTGGCTAGTATAACTTTAGTCGAAGCTTTGTAACCAACATGTAACATATATCTACAGAATTTAGTATGTATCTTTTCTGTTGCTTTTACTTATGCCCCAAATGTCCGACCCATGAAGCAACATTGTTAGAATCTTTTCATAGAATAATATAAATGATGATGATGCGATTGACATTTTGTTTTTATATTTCAGTGCAAATTGCTTTGCAACATGTCAACAACTTTCGTCTTTCATAGAAAGTGTCCCACGGAGTTCTTTGGGATCTATCTCTACGGGAAAACGTGATACGTATATATTTTTGATATCATAATACTTCATTTTAAACAACAGTTGTCAGAGTTTGAAAATCTTCCTCTGTTCTTAAACACTACTATTTTCGTTTCATCACTATTTGCTGTTTACCCACACTTAAACAATATTCATTTAAAGACTTATTTTACGTTGTGGCGGAGATCGCCCATATATTACCTGGTGGCGTGTCGTCCTGTGGATAGCGCTCAGGTCACAATCAGTTGAAGTTAAGCAACGTTTGGCGCAGAGAGTCCTTGGGTGGGTGACCGTGTTTGTCAGCTTAACTCCTGAGAGTTTCTAGGACTTCAGTCCTGCCTCACTACGAAGTACATGTGATACATGTGGTCTCACCTTAGGCAAGAGAGTTTGTTCAAAATTGCCTCCGTTCAAATAAGCAGAAAATGAGTACCCGGTGAAATAAGTTGTGAGACTATTAACCTTCTGGCGCCTAACAGGCAGCTTGGCTTTCCGGGGTAATAATGATCAGATTATTCGCTTTGAGCAGGATATCTAGCCTTGAAAAGGCGCGGTATAAATATTCTCATTATTCTCATTATCAAACCTTATAAACTATTTGACAGCTTTCCTTTGCAATATCTTCATTCTATAATATAAAGAGGGACAGGGGACAAAATACGGCCTTGACTAAAATCACTAGAAGTCATAGACATGCCTGTAGATTTTCATTTATTGGCTTTACAGAGGCTCTAACATTAGAGTATATGTTATTGCTGAGTGCGGCGCAAAACAACAACCAACCAAACACGATATCATAATCGTTTAAAAATTCACAATATGCTTTCCAAATAGATTAATACTAGTATTGGCTTTAGGGTTTGGTGATGAATGTTTTTTAAATACTTATACTACGCATCCACAAATACATTTTGTGGCAAATGTCTTTTTTGATAACGCTATTTTAATCGATTTCCAGAATATCAAAGTAGTTCCTTCTAGTTGCTTCCACAATTTCATTTATCACACTTTCTTTACAAACTTGAGATACTTGATTCATCTTTCCACATGAGATCTTGTGTTGAATATTTTATGTTATCTTAAATTTGTTTAATGAATAATATTTGTATATTTTGTCTTGATGACATTCCCAGGCGCCCATTGACATGCGTCTGGACTGTATCATCAATATTAGATGGTGCCAGTGCAACAAAATTCCTGACTGAAAAGATCAATATTGTTGTAAATGGTTTACCTAAACTCACCCTGTGCATTGAGTGCTATATTCTAGGCAAAGAAAACGAAACCACGAAACTATACAAACGTAAAGGTCGAAAAGTGGGAAATGACTGATCTTAGTTAGCACATTACATGTATTGCTGAAAGTACAAATTACCATAGTGTTGATTGAAAGCAGGATAGGATGTGTGTAATAAACAATCTGACTTCAAACATAACTCTTATATTTTTCATCTTCCACAAAATGTATGAAGTAAACATTACCGGCTACTATGTCATAGCCCTTCTCATGTCTGTTTCGTCCGCTGTGAGTAAATCAAGGCCGCTGACATTTCGGGAATTCTGTTACAATACAGTGTATCCACTAGGGCAACCAATTTACCAGTACTATTCTGGAACCAACAGGTGAAGGATCTCATCTGTTATTCTATGTACTAAATGTTTATCACTATTCCAAACAACCGGCAGCAATGGCAATGCCGTATATGGTAATGCAAGCAGAAGCGGGCTTAATGGGCAAAATGCATGGCAAAACGCAGCCACTGAGGGCGCAAAACAGCAAAAAATTGTGTTTACTACCATGGTGGACAAGCGCGTTTGAACCAACACCCACTATAGTCAATAGGTTGTCAACAAGAACTTAGGCTTGTGCATTCTGGTACCTAGTGGGAAGAAGGTCATGGAGTATTGGAACAAACGTACTTTCAACGATACAGCCGATACCCACGGCGAAGATAACGAATGACTTCCTCGTAGCTATATTTTACAAGCGCGCAGCGCCACACGAACGCCCTCACGGGCAAACGCACAGACACAAAAACACTGCTGTTAGCGTTTGTTTATAGGACAATCCACATTATAACAGGCGCGGTGGGGTAGCCTAGTGATTAAAGTGTTTGGTCGTCACTTCGACAATCTGGGTTCGATTTCCCACATGGGAACAATGTGGGAAGCCCATTTCTGCTGTTCCCGGCCGTGATTTTGCTTAAATGTATAAAACATGTTACAATGGGCAGTACAGCATCAGCAAGATATCACAATGTCTTTCTTAAAAAACTACCAGTTTCAAATATGAAGATATTCTATTTAACACATAGATGACACCTTACGTTTGATATGGGCTGTAGATCGCTAGCAACTGAGGGTAGATCACCAAACTAGGGACCAATATGGACTTACAGTACTTTTGTTGACTGCATGGATTTACACATTCCCTTCAGCCGAAGGCCAATTCTGTCTTTTAAGTTGGGCATACATGTTTCGCCAGTAATCTCACGATAGATAAAAAACAAATTTTACATCCTGTCAGAAAGATCTCAAGAGATGGTCCACGCATTTGCCCGTCAATTATTGTCGTCGCCGCCTCTTTGATGGAATGTCAATATTAGGAGTTGGACTTAAACGTCTATTTGAAATGCAAACTTGGTGACTGTGATTCATATTCATACTTTGTTGAATGCCTTAGCATGATTGAAATGTTTGAAAGCCCATTCCCATTATATTTAATTGTTTAACACTTTAGGATAATGCTTTCGAAAGCAATAATTCTGAAGTATAAAGGGTTTTACTTCAATGGTATGTTATCTTTGGTCTCAATGACAACAAAACGTGGCCAATATGTTTTGGCGGTCTGAGGTCGTTAATCAGCAGGATCATTTTCAAGTGGACGTCGGGTTTTTTTGGTGGGGGTTTCATGAGCCATGATTAGTTATTTAGATTTTCATTATCCGAGCTCCCTACCTACCACGGAGTATCACAAGGACAATGCTAAAAACAAGTGGATTTCCAACTTGCAGCACCAAGGATACCCTGATGATATACTCGAGCAGAAAGATTAACAGATTGATAATTCCACCAGATTGGCCCATGAGCCACCGCCTTCTGGGCATACGACTCTAGGCAAAAACATACATGATATTATGTATTTGAAATTCTGAGATCAAATAATTCCGCCAAGACTTAAATATCATGTTATCATTTTCTAAAATTTTGTGCAACATTATACAGTTGTAGCCCAGGGCTTGGCGTGACCAGCCGATTGATAGAACCGGGCCAATTCAACCACCCGTCTAGATGAAGTAAGGGGCGAAGTGGTGTGTTGGGCAAAGGAACCACCAGACTCCCGTCCTCCACCGACACAGGGGCGCAACCCAAGGCAAACAGGTTGCACAAGTCGGTCTTACGACCAGCAATGGGATGAAGTGGACCAAACATGCCCCTGGGTCCACGTTGGGTAGGGGAAGGGGGGTGTTGGGCTGAAGAGCTCTTACCGTTACCCAGCACCCACCACGAGGAGGTGGCTCTTCACGGGTGCCTGATACACATAAGGGATTGAGATTTAATTGATGTCACTTTCTTTATTATGAGGAATACAACGCTTCGGGTATATCCATACTCCTTCATCAGGTGAATATGTTCTCTGCCTCATGCTATTCATTCAACTGATGAATGAGTAAGTGTTGCGTTCCTCAGACTATAAAAGTTGACATCCATAAATACTCCCTTCCTTGTCGTAAAGTGTTAGAAAATGAGATACATGTATACTGGGGAACTGGCTTTCGATCGTTTCATTCATAGGATAAGGCATTCGACAAAGTATTACTGGCGAAACATTTATGCCCACCCTAAAAGCCAGAAATCATTTGATCATGTACACTATGTACAACTCCAGTGAGGTACTTAGATCAAGTCGGTGTAACCACTGCAGTCGGGACTCAACATTCCTGTTAATATCAAAGGGCATTTGTTCGTTTTGTGGGGCTATGTAAGTTACCCATCGTTACCCTTTAATCACAGTAATGCAGATGTAGTTGATGTCTGGATTGGGTTAGGTGGTTATCAATATAGATTTCATAAGATCAGGTTCAGAAGATGGAGTCGTCCAACCGTGGCGTTCTTACAACTTATCAGATGTTCCCGTGAGGTCCACAGAGATCTATTCCAAATCCGCCAAACCATCTGTGAAGATTCACTACAACCTTCAGTAGTCTGCGGCGCATGTGCTACCATTGACCATTGTCATCTGTCAGAATTAACAAGAAAACACGGCTTGTTTCATGTGAACATGTTTAAACACGTGTGTTTTCTTAATTTGTGCCTTTTTAACATTCAGGAAGAAATATTTTCGTCTGTGTTGTTTTCAAGACGTTTGTGTTAAGAAACCTGGGAAAATATCACTGAACATGCATTCTGGATTCTGGATTCACGTGCATCAATTCAAAAGGCCGTCAGTAAACTACTGCAGCTGGTTAGAGTGAGTGAGTTAATATTTAACGTCACATCGGCAATATCGCAGCCATATCGTGACGAAAACAATTTATACAATAAAAAGTGAAATGAGAACATTTGACATTGAAATGGAATATATGTACGTTATAAAAACCTGTCGACGAAGGACAGTAAAACAACTAGAATATCACAATTACAACTAAAACTAGTGTGGAGAGTTAAAACTGATAGCACTATTTGGACAATACAATATAAAAACAGGCTATAGATCGCCAACACCAGAAGGTAGATCACCATACCAGGGACCATGGGGACTTACAGTACCTTGGCTACCTGCATGGACCCTAGTTGGATTTACACCATCCCTTCAGCTGCTGGCGATTGTAAGAAATGTTAGCCAAAATTAAAATGACAAGAATGCTACGTTTAAAAATCCTGTCATGCATTATAACGTTAAAGACATGGGACATTGACATTACTATATGTTTATTATACTTACATGTCACGCCAACTTATAACAAACTATCTCAGTACAACACAGGACCAAAACCTTTCAGATGTCTTACTCTCTAACAGAGGCATAGTGGTTAAGGCGTTCGCTCGTCACGCCGAAGACCAGGGTTCGATCCCCACATGGGTACAATGTGTTAAGCCCATTTCTGGTGTCCCCGCCGTGATATTGCTGGAATATTGCTAAAAGCGGCGTAAAACCAAACTCACTCACTCTAACAGTGGCCACCCAACACGTTCCAAAATGCAGAAAATACAATGCAATGAACATTTGGATATGTTATGAAAAGTCATTGATACACAAATCCAAAACATTTGGGAATAAAATTTCTTTATATGGTCATACTATCCTCGAAAGTAAACTTGGGCATCCAGTGTGTGGTGGTAGTTATTTGTTGAGATTCAAGCAACAGAATACTTTCCACAGTCGTGAGAAATGTCTGCTAAATATCTGCTATGATTCCGACCTTATCACAATTATTGTGTATGTGACGCACTATCAAATAGTGATTATACCAGATGATCACAAACAGGTTGGCGGCTCCTGTCTCACAGGGACTTAAGTCACAAACGCATGCCCACATATGCATATTACTTGATTGAATTCCGACAGCACGGCAACAAAGCTAGTATTTTCAGAAGGTTCGCTTATGACTTCAAGAATCGACTGACGGGGACAAGTAGGTCCTCTCGCAAATGTTTATGCGAACATCTTCACCAAATTGGCACCACCATGAATTATTCCACATTCACTGCGTTGGTAATCAAAACGGAAAACACAAATATGTGTGGCAATTCATCAGACCCATAGTCTTGAGTAGACATATCTTGACATACATATCTCCACGTCTATCATGGTTAGACGTTGGTAATATTGCCAACATTTTCATCTTTATCTTTGTAAATTGGTACATGTTGATTGTTTATTGTCTGTATTTCATGATCAGTCACATTATAACTGGGACCACTAGTGGCTGTTGTATTTCCTAAAACTAAACATGCCAGTTACAGTGGTTTCTTCTCCCAGCGTGATAACAGTATTAGCATCTACATTGAATCTTTTGAAATGAAGAAGTTATCCTCCCGTAAAAAGTTCCTCTTAAACTGTTCATTTTCATATATATAAACACATGACTACACTGAGAACTATTACCTCAAATTATCCGGAATAGATGGTTTTAATTTCCTTCTTATTTTTGGTTGTGGGTGTGAGCCAGGTGTTTCGATTTATATACAATCAGAATACTTTTCATTAAATTGCATAATGCCATCGCAATTTGTATAAAATTTTACGTCAGTGTATCAGACAGGAACACTCTCTCAATCATTCACCTGCCTGTAAGTACTCAAACACTCAATCAGTCCAAACCGCCCATCCACGCAATGTCTCACTCATTCACTCATTACATTTAAACCGTAGTTCTATGTCTGCCAATTTGTTGACGACCGACTACCCATACTGATGTACTGGGAGCTTACAACTTCAGATTTACGTTTACAACAAAATTCAAAGGAACTGACATCTGAATCTTCTAGCACTCAGAGAATAGAGATAGAAGTTGATCGCATGGGTGGAGTCACACACACGACATAGGCGATTGTGTCAATGAGATAAAGAACCGCTCCCTCCATAGACTTGTTAGAAGGGTTCAAGTAGGGGACATTATCAGCAACACACATCTCGGTGTAGTAAGAACCACAAGGGCAATCGCTGATGTCACGAGCATGATAGTGATTTGACGGTGTCGATCCGCTTGGGCACTGTCAGTTTTCGAGCCGCTTCTATTCAGGTATTTGCGAGTCTTGGTAGATTTTACAATTCCTGCAATGATGAGCAGGTTGAAGATGAGAAGAAGGACACACGGGATTACAGCATACACAAGGACGTTAATCCAGTTCCACACGTGAACCATGAAATAGATGTATTTCCCGTTGATGTTACAGAAAACACTCTTGGTGGAAGCATAATAATGATAATCCATCGTCCAGAAGAGATGAAGAAAGAGCCCAACGAGAGGCAAGGTTATCGACATCACGACTGTCAAGGATTTCTTGAAGGTCCAGATCTTGCCTATCTGGAAAGGGAACCACACTGCAGCAAATCTCTCCACAGAGAGTCCAACAAGCCAGTTGCCGTACGTTATGAGGAAGTTCCCAAAGAATCCTAGAAACTTGCAGCCATATATTCCAATCTGGACTCCGTTGTCTGTAAGGACAAACATCAGAAGCTTGTTAACGATGGCGAGGTTGTCGACGATGGCGAGGAGGGCGATGTATACAGCGAGGGACCTCTGAGGGACATCTTGATGATTGTGATGATGGTGAAACAGTTTCCTGGAAATCCCAAGGCAAAGATGGCCCACAAATAATAGGTTTCTATGTGAAATGCTAAAGCGTCTATTTGTGCCCAGTCGTTGTCCTCCTGAGAAGGGGCCCAGGATGTTATTCCAAAACCCAATGTTGAATTTGGTTCCATTGTTAAAATTTGAGTCGCAGAGGATCATATAAATACTTACGAGAGGTGTACACGTCAGGTAGTATCTTAACGTCCGAGTAAATGATGTATGCGATATTTATTTGATCCTTTGGTGGGGATGACAGTCTTGGTTGAATTTCCATCCGTGGTTTCATCAACAGGGAGTCTGTAACTAGTTCTGAAACGAAATTCATTATAATATTTAGGTTTATAAGACGAAATCATGCATCCCTCGAAGTGACAGTATTTGCAATGTTTTCTTTTTATTTCCCTTTGCACTCTATAGCATACCAACTACATGACAGCGACCTGTAATTAACCCTGTCTGAACCAGACAATGCAGGGGCGATATATCAAACAAAGATCCGAAGGGGTATGACGACCCGTTATCCACCAAGTAACTGATCCAAGTGACCTGATTCATTTCGATAGACCAGCAATTGTTGCAAAGGACCAATAATAACAGGCAACACCTATGGATAATATTTTTGAAACAATATAATATATTACTCGCAATATGTTGTGTCACCTGCAGTAACTCTGAGTTCCTAAAACATTATATCACCAATTGTTAAAATACATACAGTTGGTACTATATATTTTGCTCGTATATATAAGGGCCTTGTTCGACAAATAGATGCTGGCGCTACAATGATGGTAAGTCCATGCTTTTAGACAGCCATGGCGCTAAGATCCATTGGGGC
This sequence comes from Haliotis rubra, assembly GCF_003918875.1. Classification (NCBI taxonomy): domain Eukaryota; kingdom Metazoa; phylum Mollusca; class Gastropoda; order Lepetellida; family Haliotidae; genus Haliotis; species Haliotis rubra. The sequence goes on from NW_025766474.1 coordinate 26,094, forward strand.
ACGGGCACTAGTACAGTAATGCAGTGGTGAAAATTGACATGAAGTGGTCATCAATGGACGATGATATACAGGGAACTAGTTTGTTGTTTAAAACCTTTAAGAGATGTTTCAAATTTGTGTTGTAGTTGGTGGTGGTATTCATGTTCATTATGATTATTGTATGAGACACTGGTCAACTTCCTAATCGTAGAAACTTTTAAGACTCATAGGTGTAGTCTCCTTCAAGCTCTGCATAAGGTTATGAAAAATATCAAAGCAATAAAGGAGATTGATCAGGAACAAATAATATATAGTAGGAAAACTAAGAAGTTCTATGGATAATCAATTTCTTTATTGCAATGAGTGCGACGTTTCGGTGTAAGGTGTGTTGAGTTGAGTTGGGCTTTACGTCACATCGGCATTTTTTCCAGCCATATAGTGACGAGAACAAGTTTGCATTAGTAAACATTGTAAAGTACACATACTCGGAATGAGTTTTATTTCAAAAGACATAAATTCATTACATTGTCATTTAAAAGCAGAGAAAGTCATAGCGTCAAATTTAAAGGCAGGCCATTTTGTTAGTCACATTTCATAAACTTAAGTACAAAAGAAACGCTACCAACAACAAAAATTATAAAATATGAATTACTAAAAAATTTTTAGTTTCCAGGTACTAGGAACTATATCACCCGAACACATCTTAGGTGTTTACAAACAAAAATTGGAACCAGAATCCTTGCTTTGTACACTTCCAAAACAAAACATGAAATGCACGTTTTAGTCATTAAAATACAATTTTCGTTCGACTGGGGTATAAATTCGATGCAGAAGGCAAGCACAGCATCATTGTCTCAAAACGACACCAGAAGAATGCCGAGATTGACAGCGCAGCGAAAGAGAAAGAGCATTGGGAATGTTGGAGATGGGCGCCACTCACGACCACATCGCTCCAAACCCTCGGATCACACCGTAACAGTGTCAGACTCGTCCAACGATATCGACAGACTGGCCAGACTACTGATAGACCCAGAACTAGCCGACCCAGGGGGTTACAACACCACGCGAGGACCGGTACCTGCGCACATTGCACTTGCGCAACCGTTTCCCTGACGGTGACGTCATCGGCGGCGTTGGCGTTAGGTCGTCGTCAGTCGACACACAGTGACCAGGCGGCAGCCGAGCTTTGGCATCAGGGCTTACAGACCTTTCCGGGGACAGCGGCTGACCCAGGCATCGACAGAGACGACTGGAGTGGGTACGGCGAGTACGACGATGGCAGCGACGTCAATGGCAGCGAAGTGCTCTTTAGCGACGAAGAGAGCAGATTTCTCTTAATGCCGAAACGATGGCAGGGCGCGGGTTTATCGTCGTACTGGAGAACGACAGGCCGCCTATCCGTTGCGTTCAGCAGGTCGTTCCCTATGGAATGGGAAGTGTGATGGTGTGGGGAGGCATTTGTGGAGAACAAAAAGACGCCACTGGTCATCGTCAATGGCAACCTGACGGCCAGACGGTATATCGATGACATTCTTCGCCCCACAGTACTGCCATATTTATGCGCAATCGCCAACAGGGCATCCTGCTTCCAGCATGACAATGCAAGACCCCATGTGGCAAGAATTACACAGAACTTCCTTCAAAGCAAACAACGTTAATGTTCTTCCGTGGCCAGCATGCTCCCCCTGACATGTCACCAATCGAGCACTTGCCGGACGCTCTTGATCGTCGTGTTCAGCGCCGTCAACATCCCCAACAAACCGTCAAGAACTCGCTGACACCCTCCAAGAAGAATGGCGGAACATTCCACCTGCTGACGTCAGACGACTGACGTCATCAATGCGTAGAAGGGTCTATGCATGTCTTGAAGGCGCGAGGAGGCCATACTCGCTACTAGAGTTCACCATAGTCATTTGCTATAGACTTTTCTTTTAGCAGAAGTTTATGTGTAAAAAATGAAAATGAAATTGCTGAAGTGTCGTTCGAAAAGAATCCTCTGTAACATTGGTACCATATCGTTATTTATAATTGTTGACAATCATCAAAAACTTTTTATGTCAGTCGTCTCAATAAACTTTGTGCATGTTTCTAGTGTTTGTGGTTTCTTCACAGGGGTAATTTTGAAAAGTTGGTAGCGTTTCTTTTGTACTTGAGTTTAGATTACAATTCTATGGTTTTTTTACATTTCACTTAGCGCAGTTACAATTTATGATACAGATCAACTTCCTCAGGTATTTCACTATCAGATGAGCGCTCACGCGGGAGAACAGCGGTCTTTAGGTTTGTTGCGCTGATAATGTGAGTCCCTCGCCCGAGACGATAAGTCCACGCATTCAAGCAGAATATGCTTGATGGTGAAAACCTCATCGTCAAAGAGACACGCAGGGGGGTCCATCCCAATCCGTTTTCAGCAGATAGTCATGGTGAATCGACTGTGGCCCAATACGACATCGTCGTAAAATTACCTCATCACGTCTTGACTGACAACCGTAAGTAGGTATAACCGATTGTTGGCTTCAATTCATGGAGTTTGTTTCTTCCTACTTGGAGTGTCCCACCGTTTTTGCATACAGGTCCGAGTATAGCTTTTGATAGTGGGTTTTGAAATCACTGTACGGGATTAGCAGTGAAGATAGGGTTTGTCAAGAGCTGCTTTTGCTGCAGCATCGGCCTTGAAAGTTACCTGCCATGCCGACGTGACCCGGCAACCAGCAGAGGACGATGTCATTGGCCCGGTGGCTGAGGAAAGGTCGTTGCAAAAGTTCTAAATTATGTCAGGATGATTGGGTGACTTGAGTCGCAATCATCCTGGACATAGAACTGGCGACACCGCTACAACCAATATTGACCCATCGTCATACCAGTCCGGAAGTCGCATAGCGGCTTTGAGCAAATGGCAATAACTAACTCGCTATCCCATGCAATGTTCAAACCCATATCAGCTTCCTGCTCGGACCTATTCACAAAAGATGGTTTTGCTTCAAAGTGAGGAAAAACAACTCCAGTGAAGCGGCAATCATTATACTAACTATCCAGGCAATGATGAACTATTTTGACGATGTCGTGGCACGATCATTCACGCATGACTATCTTTGAATTGAACGGATTTCTTCAGTATTTCTCTTTACGACGGGTAGCATGTTGTATGGACTTTATCGTCTGCAAGGGGATGCGTATCTGCAACAAACCTAAAGATATTTGCTCCCGCGTGAGGCCATCATGCGGAGACCGATCTGTATACATAAGTGACTTTGCAATCGTAACAAATTAACTAAACTCGAACAAAACGCTACCAACTTTCAAATTACCTAATGAAAGAAACCGCAACACTAAATATGCGACAAAAGCATTGAACGGACGCGATGATTGTCAACATTATATCGCGATATTGCACCAATGTTACCGGAAGTTCTTTAACACTTCAGCTGAATTTCGACACAAATTTTTTTTACGCAAACTTCTTGCTGAAAAGTCTGTAACAATGACTATGGTCAGTAACGTCACCGCGCCTCAAGCATATATCTACGCGATGACGATCGGTCGTCTGACGTCGGCTTTATGTTCATGATCTTGGAGGAACGATCGGTTGACGGCATGCCGTCAAACATCTTCGATCATCGAGGCAATACGATATTAACGTTGACTGCTGAAGAGAATTCTGTGTAGTCTTGCGCATGGTCTTTACGTGTCGTAGATAACCTATTGGCGGTAGCATAAATATGGCGACCTTATTGAGGGCGATATCGACGCATTGACGATGACCGGTAACGTTCTCCTACCTTTCCCCATAAGGGGTACGCGAACACAACGAACGGCCTGTCAGTACGACGACAAACAACCGCTTCATCGTTTCATTGCAAAGAAATCTTCTCAAATCGAGCGCTCGTACTTCGTGTTTGCATCGCTTTGCCGTCGTCGTACGAAATGCCCGCTTCATTCTGTCTTTAATAAACCGCCGATACGAAAGGTATAACCCTGATGCCAGCGCCAGTCTATTGTCGACACGACGACAACGCAACGCCGTGTGCCGTCGGCTGATTGCGCAACGCCGAATTTTCGATATACGCCACAGATAAACCACGTTAGTCTATCGGCTGTTTCTGGCCGATCATCTCCGTCTGGCTGAACGACTTATCGGTAACATCTCGGCATTCAACTTCTTTCGCCGCTGCGCCGGTAATCGGCTTTCTTCTGTTGGTGTCGTTACAGGTGGCTCGACGCAGCATCGAATTACCCGATCAGCTGAAAGTGCGCGACGCAGCGACTGAAACGTGCGTTTCTCGGCTCGGTACGGGCAAGGATTCTGGCGGTACCTGGAAACTAAAGGCACTGAGCAGTGTGGCGCATGTTTTGTTTGGCGTTTGCGCAGCAGGCGTAGTGAACTGGCTGGGGAGCGGGCGGCTATGTTTTATGCTGCTGCGAAGCTCGACAGCCATTCGACATGGCGTGAAACTCATTCGATGTACTTGCAATGTTTGCCAATGCAACTGTTCGTATGATGGTGTGTGACGAGCTTCATCGGCACTTACCTACGCCGAAACGTCGCGCAATGAGAAGTTGGGTATCCAGCCAGAACCTGCTCACAATCGATCTCTTACGGCCGCTGCTGAACATATGCGGAAATGACTACCGCCTGTAGTCTTAAGTACGGAGCCGGAAGCTTCTCATGGCTGTGTGAACGTGAATACCGCCAGTACCAGCACCGGTACTGTACTATTGCCCGCTGTCTTGGCATGATATAACTGGCGTGGACTACCGTGTAACGCCGGCATCGACATTGAACGAACGCCCTGTAGTATGGTCGCAACTGGCTGTATTGTTTGGCACGATTATTGTTGTAATGTTTTAGAACTCGAGTTACTTTGCGGTGACGGCCTGACGCGTATTGTGCTGTTGAACATTATCGTGAGTCGAACCGCGCCTGTTGATGACCGGTTCCAACACCCGGCACTTTGATGCTCGAATGAATCGGGTCTTTCGGATCGGACCGCTTCGATTGGATAACGAGATGGGCCTTCGGATGTCTTCGTTTTGAAATCTATCATACCAATTGTCGGTTCGAACGCGGGGTGGTCGGGTCGCTTCATCAACGGTGATGCAACTGCCCGAAGGTAAAGAGCATTGCAGCTATATTCGCTTCGAGGATGCTGTGATTTCTAGATATTATATAGTTTTCGAAACTGGTTTGGCTTTCCTGTTGATGTACGGATCTCTTCGGCCAGTTTCGATAAATCCCCGCCGAAAGGACGAAGTAGTATCGCATGCATCGGGCGTTACTGCGCAATGGGTATTGCACCCTGCTAAACAGTATGATCTCGTCAAACGTGGAACCAGATTCAACATTTGGAGTTCGGAACTCACGGACCCTCTCCGGAAGCGACTGGGCGCAAATAACGGCTTGATGTTATTGGGCCGTCTTTGCTGAGTTTCGAGGAAACTGTTTCGCAAATAAAATTTTTGATCATCAGATGTCCTCGAAGGTCACCAAAATGGCGCTGTCGCCTGCAAAATCGTCATTGACCTATAAATCGTCAACAACTTTCTGATGTTTGTCTCTCACGAAACGGCGAGTCGAACAGTGCTAACTGACTGCGAAGTTCAGGATTCTTTGAACTTCATGGCATGCGGCAACGCTTTCTTCGACGGACTTTCTCTGTCGGAGGTACGGTGTGATTCCCTTCCAGGCAGGCGAGATCTGGACCTTCGAGAAAATCGACGATCGACGAATCAATCTGGCAACACTATCGACAATTCTTTCTTCTGGATGGATTCCTCGTTATTGTCTTTCACCAGGTGACGCTGCTGGCATCGGCAGGAAATCTGTTCATCGGTTAAACAATGTTGAACTGGATGGCTGCTCTGTCCGTGTCGTCCTAAATCGCTTCGACATATTTCATCGTGCGGGAAATTCTGCAATTTCTGAAATACCTGAGCGACAAAGCGACGATTGCTGGCGGACGCCATCAAATCGTGTCGTATGGAAACGATCGACGTTAGCTAACACTACGCCGAGGTATTCTATTCGTTACTACTATTTATGGAGAGCGGTTCTTCATTGACTTTGTCATACAACAATCGTGTTGATTGTTCTGAGTGCTGAAAGATTCGGATGTCATTCTGAATTTTGTTGAAACGAAGTTAACAAACCGGTGGTCGTTAGTCGGCGATGACGGGCATAGAACTGCGGTTTATAGCGATGATGGTGGGCGACGTCGGATGTGGCGGTTTCGAGTTGATGTTTGAAGGTGTTGTCTGATACACTGACGTAAAATTTTATACCGAACTGCGTGACGTATACGGTAATGAAAGTATTCTGATTATCGAACGCAATACGCCAACAAAAGCAGAGGAAGTAAAACCGTCTTATTCATAATTTGGTATTTATATGAAATGAACGATTTAAGAGGAACGGAGATTAACTTCTTTCGTTTTCAGATACTATTGTCAAAACCGCTGTGACGTGTTGGTTTTGAAACCGGCGTGACCGCTATTAATGGGCTGATCATGGTACAGACGATATCGGCATGTGCACCAATTTGAATGAACTTGATTTCGTCGGTCACGCTAACGCCGCTTCAACTTAGATGAACCGATATGATCACCAACCCGTTTAACGATGATTGCGCCTATGTCGATGAGAACGGTTGGGGCGCTTTGTAACGCCACTTCGTCCTTATCACTAGCGGAGTGTTTGAGCATTTCGATCGACTTTGATCAATATTTCATTATGTTATGTTTCTTCCTGTCTTTCACTCCACATCCACTCTGCGTCTAACCTGGTAATCTGGCATTACTGAATCGTCTTCAGAATATTTCTGGTGTTCAACACGAACTGCCTGTGTTTCTTCAACTCGATTATGTATTGCTTGACTTCAATTTCGGAATCGATTCCACTTCGTACCGTTATTGACTCCATGGTGGTGTTGGTATCGATATCCGTTTTTGACCCATGACTGCCCAAGTCTCGATCGAAGCAAAGGCATTTGAATGCTGGCTCATGTTGGTACTGCGATCGGTATTGATTCTGTGCACGCTCTGGTATTGAATGGACGGCGAAAGCCCTTTTAGCATCAAAGACTTGTTGTATATTGGTGGTAATCGCATTCGGGACGGGTTCTCGACCAGTTGAATGATGCGAAACACCAATCGACGCTCGAGAAGCAATTGCGACTGCTGAGACGCGCTGTGATCGATCAAACTTGCCAATTCCTGCGGAGACATGTTGTATATCGAAGGAAGGGCGCTTCTGTTGAAGGCTTGAATGATAACCGATCGCCATAGGAAAAAACGACGATCGATCATCTCTGTTTGCGATATGCGTCGCTGCAAAATCGATAAAGGCGGGATGTTGTCGATATTGGAATATCAACATATCTGATCGCGCTTCGATGTTTCAAATGATAAACGTTTGGTTTACGGGTTTAAGTCGTATCGCGGATACCAGTTTATTCGTTATTGGTCGGAACGCATGGCGATCGGCTACACAAGTAATAGTATTACGGAAACTACGAAGCGACGACAATATTTAATCGTTTCAGAGTATATTCCGGCAAACACAGAATTTACGGTGAGCGCACCAACAATCCTTCGATGAAACGAAGTATTACCGGTTAATGAATAAACATTACGTACGCGGCGACTTCGATTTCTTCTTTAACTAGTCGGGCTACGGTACTGGTCTCCGGTTGACCAGACTTCGTTTTTACGTACGGCGTTCTGTTGCCAATGATAACGCTGACTTCCTTCAGCGATGATGGAAGCGCTCCGTCGAGCTCCAGGTGGCAACTTCGAACTGAACATTTCTAAACGTCTCGCTAACGATAACGCAAAAAGAATTGAACGCCAATATCGTCATGAAGTGCAACACCTTTAATTCTGGACATGGAGATCGCTCATCTTTATACGATCATTATGATCGCTAATTTACTTCAGTAGACGAATAACAATGATTCAGCGATACGGATCTAAAACCATCGGCAACAGAGATGCGAACAATTTTGACGATATTACGGCACCATCGCTTCTCCGGTGATGCTTCTGAATGGGAAAGATACTGTTCTCGAGCTTTGTTTCTTCGCTAAATGGTTGCCATTTCACCTTCGTCTGTCGGTGATCTTCGAAGCATATGACCGGCCTGGCTGAAGATTTAAAAAAAATGGCCGTAACCGCTTTTTGTAACATCAATACAAGGTAAAATCTTTGGAGGAGTTTTCTCCAGGCTGTGATTTATGCGCTGTTTAATGACGGATCTACATCGAGAAGATGGAGCATAACGTCTGGATTTATGCATTGTTGACTTTCCCCGCGGTGGTTTGAATGGTCGGTTCGTGAGTGAACCATTTTCTGTAATATAGCTGTGACACCTGTTCCTCCATCACGCTGAGCTGCCCAAGCACCAACTTCCAGACTGTATGAACTTCGTTATTTCTAAACCAGCACCTGGTCTTCCCGACCTGTACTTTCTATACAACGAACTTCTGCAACCTTGATGAATGTGTTCGAAGTCTCTTCCAATCACGCCGTAGGCACCATGGTTTAGCGACTGCAAACAACTTTAGAGAGGCGGGCTTTAACGTCATTTCCGTCATGATCCCTGTCTGCAAACATGGCGTACTTTTAAACAAACGAAGCTTGCCGATGTTTGAAGTACCAAACTAATTCACTGTATAATGTCAAGGTGAACATGGTCCAGCTCCAGGCGGGATTCGTGGCATTCACCATCTGAAGATGAATCAACCGACCAGACAGCAAATCGTATTGCTGGCTGGCGCGAACTGACCAAGCTATGCTTCACTAATCTATTATAACGCCTGCGTTAGCTGTCGAAACGGCGAAAAGTATGGTACACTTTCGAGTAATGAGGAAGATTATAACGAACGCTTTCATGCATGAGCTCACGCGAGCCGGGCTCACGATGCTGGGGAGCTGACAATCCGTATCAACTACTAAAGCACCCTATGTTTGAAAGACTGCTTTATGACGACGTTTGGTCATCTTCCTTCTCGTCGACTTTGACTTCAACACTAAACACAGACGATCGTGATATCCTCGTCCTTAGTTTGGCTCGCGTTGACGCGAAACCAGCGGCTTCATGGCTGATATACAATATTGGTTTTCGTGAAGTACGTCGTCATTTGAGTAACGTTTGCATCTTTTGTGAAAGGCTACTGACAATTAATGAACGGCATCCGATATGCATCTTTTCGTTGAAAGGCATACGTACGACAATGAAACATGGATCTTCCGCTTGCATGACTTTGGTTACGGGCGTTTCGAACTGCTATCGGCTTTTCAAATGACGGTACGAAGTCGGTAATTCTGTCTGGTACATTACCAGTGTCCGCTGTTTAATGACAGTTTATCGGGTTTTAAACGATTCGATTGATGGTTGGTGTTTAATACGATAAGCGATGCTGCATGCCTTGAACGTGTTTAAATGGAAAATGGTGTCTTGAAAACGCAAATTTTCGGAAGTCCCAAAACTAATTGTATGCGCTGGCCGAAAATACCAAGCGAACACAGACTGTCTTGCTCCGTCAAGGGTGAAGAAGTTCTTTAGTCTGAACACCTAAATACATTTTGCGCGTGATAATCGCGAAAACCAGTATGAGCGAAGATTTCCCGAAAGTGGGGGATCCCGCTCTCACTTATATCGGTGTCGCTCGCTTTGTTAACAACTTTCCGTAAATATATGATGGAGCCTGCAAAAGCAACCTAGCACTTTAGCGATTCTGTCCGCCGCCGGGCTTAAGACGTAACTTTAGGGCTCTGTGTTGATGCTATGTTGAAGACTGATGCATCGCGTCGTGTTTTATATGATAAAACTCTGACGAGTCTGGCCAACTATTGATCCTTCTTATCGAGTCGTACGGCTGAAAACGCTGCTACTTTGTTCACCTCTTATTTGAAGTAAATGCATTTCAACTTCTGCTGCCGGCGACCCGGTTTCGGAAGTAACCGGCTTCCTGGCTTCTTCTCGCCCCAGTTATTTAACTCTGACTGGCTGAAATGAATTGGCTGAGTATAATCGGTAAAATCAGGTATATACATGCAAATCTTTGTTGCAGATGGGTCCCCAACATATTTCATTGGTCCAGGTATCTTCTGGAAATACTGAATAACGACTCCGTTTTACGGCGAAGCAAGCGCCAGTAACTTTGGCTCTTAAATGCTATTCGGCATCTAAACATGAAGCATTACCTTGTCTTCGATTCTTTCGTGATATTCGAACTTGACCAAAATGTTTTCAGCGTAAACCGCTTTAATGAAATTGACGAATTATGTCAACACGTGCGATAGATGGCACGGTTTGCCGTCGCGACCCGGCATTTCTGGCGATATGCTGCGAAGGCAGCATATTCGGGTACCTCTTCTCCCCGCTCACTCGATTATAAAACGGCGTTAGAACGCTTCCATTCGATAAGAAAGGTAATTGACCAGAATACGTACTGACTACATTGATTTTTACTGATCAACTGAAGAGACAAATTATGCGACGTCAATGCATTAATTTCTATGCTCGCGGTATTGAGCGAATCTGGTTTTTGATCGCTATTGATGAAGGATGCGGGGCATGTCGCAACGACGTATTCAATATGGTATTTTAATGTCGACATTGAAGGATCGTGTTGGTAACATTTTAATGATTGGTTACCTCAATTGATGGCAAATAACTAAATATTTATTGACCAGTTTCTATTAGTAACTGGTTGTTAGGCCGCCCCTCAGGGTTAACGTAGCGTAAGTGACCGAAGAACGTCCCAAACCTTCGAAGTCGATTTAAACTTGCCGGGTGACGTAGCATTCTGATTTTATTGGCCAACTATTTCTTGTCGCCGGCAACGAATTAACAAATCAACTGAGATCGTACTGACGGCTTAGTATTATTTAAATGAACTGGTTCGGTGATACCTTTCTTTGATGTTGACGATCTGTAACTTCGTTTTTACGCTGTTATTGTTGTGAAATGGTAATATACTGTTTTAACTCTCCGTACTAGTTGGTTGTGATGACGAATATTCTAGTTGTTTTACTTTGATCGCTTCGTCGACGAATTTTATAACGTATATATATTTATTTCAATATCGGGTATTCTCTCTGCAATATGTTTGGTATTTAACGGTTATTGATGATATTAACTCGCTCGCCGCTCGCAGAGATGAATGATGTTGATACGGCTGTGATGAACGACCAGTGTATGTCGAAGTGCTCTTCTCAGACAGATCTGGTACTACGTGTTTTCGTTTTGATACCGGCAAATTGATGAGTAATTCGTGGTGGTGCCGATTTGTTATGGCGGAGTTGATTGCTTTGTTGCGTGTAAACCGAAATATGCGTAATGATGAACGTGCGTTGTGTAAGTCCCTGTGGACGGAGCCTGTGTTTATTGATCGTATAATCTTTGTTTGATGGTGCGTCACATAGTGGCGGGTATATTTAGCGGACATTCACGATGATCAGATAACTACCGCATGAATTTTATTCCCCAATGTTTTGTGATGTCAATGACTTTCATAATGTTGAATTACACTATTGAGTGATGTTATCACGGTAGTAGGCTTAACATTGTACGCCCGTATGAGGATCGAACTTCGAACGGAAACATATATGCTTACGATGAACATCTGAAGCTGTGTTAATGAATGATTTGTTATGAGATTGGTATAATAATTGTCAATGTCTATTAACGTTATGACAAAATGTTAATAATCACTCTGTTAAAACGTCCTGTATCGTTAGACTACTGACTAGCGCGTGAATGTTTTCGTTTCGTCTTGAAACGCAATTTCTTCCTGAAAGACGCGTGTTTCATTTAATGTTCACGTGAAGCCGTCTTCCAGTTCTTGACGGTGTGGTGAATCTTCACCGTTTGGCGGTTATGTGGTCATGTGGGCGCAGTTGTATGAAGTCTGTTGACGTAAAACGTCATAATACCGTAAATGCCCTTGGCGTCGATGCGACGAACTTCGCGGGTGTGATCAATTTCTGGCGCTTCGTATTTGTCGAATGCTTATCGAATGAAACGGCTTCATTTCAACGCTTTGATGAGGAAGGAATGATGGA
>NW_025766475.1:0-38070 GCF_003918875.1 Haliotis rubra
ACTAATATGAGGCTGGAAGCGGTTGCGTTACCAAGATGTGACTCTTATTAAGGATGGAAGCGGTGAAATGGAGATATTCCTACCTGTCACCAGTCCGTATGTGATTAATAACCCCAACACTGTTTGACAGAAGTATGCGATGTCATCCCAATCAGCATCAACACCCCGCATATCATAGCTGTTTTCTGGAGCCTGGTTTCTGATGAACCATACCAGCAACAGGGCCTGTTGAAATCAGTAAATCAGAGATTAGTGCTCTCGATTTCGAGATTTGTGTGAATGTCAGATTCGTTTAACTCGCTTTTGAGAGAAACTGGAGTCATTACCACTGCTCTTCGGCTTTGGAGTGCGAAGCTCCTGAAGGGACATTTGCGTAATTAGAAATAGAAAAATAATCTCGTAATAACGACCTTTAGATCTCGTTATAACAACTTTCCAAACACTCGTAATAACGACTTTTAAATCTCGTTATAACGACTTTTGATTGGCGTTCATCTACTTCTGAATTGGGTCTTCTGCATGGACTGCTTGAACATAGAGTTCATGGTTGGGACCAACTTGATGAGCATCTGTTCTTTACAGTCCTGCATAACATCCTTGCTTCCCTTGTTTGATCTGTAGCCTGGCTGAAATATGCTTCCCTGACATAATGTGAACATGGTACATATTTTGAAACTAAACACCAATGCCACCTTTCTTCACTTTCTGAACTAATTTCCGTTTCATGTATTTGCTTTTCTTCTTTGTGTATCTCATCATGATTAATATATACCGGTATAGTTATGTGTACTGACTTTATAAATCCTTAGTATATTTAGGTGTGAAGGTTAGTGCTCTGTATAAGAGGCCATATTATTTCATTATCACAATGGCCAAGTTATAGCCAAGCAGTCACTGCGCATGTTTTTACCTGGTACTTCAGCTTAAATGTTGTCGCTTAAAGTCATATGGCTGCTATGGCAGCTAGGGTCACTCACTCACTCGCCCACCCACACTTTCACACACTCGCTGTCATCCACTCACTCACTCACTGTGGGCAGTGGGGTAGCCTAATGGTTAAAGCATCCTCTCATCACGGGTTCGATTACCCAAATGGGGACTATATATAGGCCATTTCTGGTGTCTCCCGCGTGATATTGCTGGGATATTGCTAAGCAGCGTAAAACCATACTCACTCACTCATTCACTATCACTCCTCACTATCTATCCCTCACTCCACTCACACACTCAATCTATTTCCCTCAGCTCAGCCACTCATTCACTATCGTACACTCACTCATTCATTATCGTATACTCACACGGCTCCGCTCTACCCTGCTCAGTCACTCACTCACTCCTCAGCTCATTCACATCCATCCACACAACAGAAACATTTCCTTGTCCCATACTGATGTATTAGAACTGGATCAGATCTACAAGAAGTTGCTGCTGAGGATCGATATTAATAATAATCCACATCCTCCATATATACACTACACTTGTTTTAGAATCAACCAGAACTTAATAATTCACCAAGCTGCATGTAACGAGAATTTGTTGAATAAATCAGATTTATGGGAGGGTTTGCTTTTGAAACATGTTTCCGACATGAGACATGGAATACTTCCTAATGTAGATAAGACTGAGGACAGCTGTCAGAATGTTTTTGAACCTTAAATTTGTTGTTTGGCCAACTTGGGTCTGCCTGCCAAATCTCTTTTGAAGACGTATATTCCTGTTCAGAGTGATTAAGAATGTATTACTGACTGACTGACTGAGCATGATGTTACGTCGTGTTTAGCAATATTCCAGCAATATCAAGGAGGAGACACCAGAAATGGGCTACAAGCTGTACCCATGTGAAGAATCGAACCCTGGCCTTCCGGCGTGACGAGCGAACCACTAGGCTATCCCCACCGCCTCTAGACTGTATTAACCTATTCTAGGTTATATGTGTCCATATATTTGGGTATTAAAGAAAAGATGGATAATAATTTACAATAATAGTTGTCTAAAAGACACGTATTTTTATCTGATGTTTATGTTAACTTCACTCTTGATATACTTGTCCTTATGGGTTTCAGTAGGTCTGTCATAAATGTTTGACTTAGAATAGTCTCACAGGTCCCATCAGGTGAGAGAATCATAGTCTCACAGGTCCCATCAGGTGAGAGAATCATAGTCTCACAGGTCCCATCAGGTGAGAGAATCATATTCTCACCAGGTCCCATCAGGTGGGAGAATCATAGTCTCACAGTTCCCACCAGGAGAGAATCATAGTCTCACAGGTCCCATCAGGTGAGAGAATTATGGTCTCACAGTTCCAATCAGGTGAGAGAATCATGGTCTCACAGTTTCTATCAGGTGAGATAATCATGGTCTCACAGTTCCCATCAGGTGAGAGAATCATGGTCTCACAGTTTCTATCAGGTGAGAGAGAATCATGGTCTCACAGTTCCCATCAGGTGAGAGAATCATGGTCTCACAGTTCCCATCAGCTGGAGAGAATCATGGTCTCACAGTTCCCATCAGCTGAGAGAATCATGGTCTCACAGTTCCCATCAGCTGAGAGAATCATGGTCTCACAGTTCCCATCAGGTGAGAGAATCATGGTCTCACAGTTCCCACCAGGTGAGAGAATCATAGTCCCACAGTTCCCATCAGGTGAGCGAATCATGGTCTCACAGATTCCCATCAGGTGAGAGAATCATGGTCTCACAATTCCCATCAGGTGAGCGAATCATGGTCTCACAGTTCCCATCAGGTGAGAGAATCATGGTCTCACAGGTCCAATCAGGTGATATAATCATGGTCTCACAGTTCCAATCAGGTGAGAGAATCATAGTCTCACAGGTCCCATCAGGTGAGAGAATCATGGTCTCACAGTTTCTATCAGGTGAGATAATCATGGTCTCACAGTTCCCATCAGGTTAGAGAATCATGGTCTCACAGTTTCTATCAGGTGAGAGAATCATGGTCTCACAGGTCCCCATCAGGTGAGAGAATCATGGTCTCACAGTTCCCATCAGGTGAGAGAATCATGGTCTCACAGTTCCCATCAGGTGAGAGAGAATCATGGTCTCACAGTCACACTTATGCGACGTCAGGGTCTCTCTCTCTTCCTGCCAATGGTTGGATATATTTATACACCAAGCCTCTGCTGTGCAAACCTTGGGATGCGACTTCCATGGAGGTATCAGGAAGGCAAGCAGGGGATGCTACGCAGGATAAGACCAGATGCTCATCAAGTCGTTCCAAACCATGAACTCTATGTTCAAGCAGTCCATGCAGAAGACCCAATTCAGAAGTAGATGAAGGCCACCAAAAGTCGTTATAACGAGAGTTTAAAAATCGTTATAACGAGTTTTAAAAATCGTTATAACGAGGGTTTTCTAGTCGTTATAACGAGATTTAAAAGTCGTTATAACGAGATCTAAAAAATCGTTATTACGAGATTATAAGTGGTTATTACGAGATTATAAGTCGTTATAACGAGATTTGAAGTCGTTATTACGAGATTGTAAGTCGTTATTACGAGATTATTATTTTTATTGTTGGTTACGAGAAAATGTCCCTCCAGGAGCTTCGTATTGGAGAACAAACGCCAATTGCAGGTCGTAGACGCTTATCACTTCTGAGAAACCTACGGACAGGGGTATGGTGCTGTCAGTCCTAGACTCCACCATGGAGAAACAGAGACAGGGATAACAGATAAGATAACAGTATTCGCACAACATACGGACAACTCTTGTACATCAGACATCAGGGCCAACTACTCAGGAACCATTATTTGAAGATTGAAATGTATCTGAAGAACTTCATCAACTTCTTAGAATATATTCATTTAATCGATGTATTTGTCAAATATTTAAACGAAGAATGAACTAGCACTTTGTTTAATTTCAGTAAAACCAGAAATATTCTTGAAATACATAAGAAATAAGATTCACAAAGGAAAACTCTAGGGGCAGTTGAATCGGTTTTACGATTCCTAAATTATGTTGGGGTTGTGTTCATACATTACTATCAGATAGTGATGCAAAGTGAAAAGGGTGAGCACATCCTGCATATTAAGACCCGTAAAGGTCCGGGTTAGAATGAGTCTTCAGTAACCCAAGCTTGTCGTATGAGGCGACTAACAGGATCGGGTGGTCAGGCTCGCTGGCTTTGTTGACACATGTCATCGGTTTCCAATTGCGTAGATCGATGCTCATACTGTTGATCAGTGGATTGTCTGGTCCAGACTCGATTATTTACAAACCGCCGCCATATAGCTGGAATATTGCTGACTGTGGCGTAAAACATTACTCCCTCACTCACTCCTGCATATTAATATTAATGACACGTGCACCCGTCAGAAACATATGCAACTGCTCTCCATGAAACAGACACAAGGAATGTCATGGCATAGTAAAAAAACCGGAAACAATATTATCACAAAAACCAACGAATACTCTTCAGAATATGATGTTGGCAACTTTAAAAACTGTTGATCTTAGAACTTTGATACATCAATATCTTGTGAGACAATAACTGTGATATCAAAATGATCAATGTAGAATGTGTGAATTCCGTTGGACAGAATCGGTCTTACCACTTAGAGAAGTAGTCCCAAATAACGTAGAACCAATCCAAGACGTTTTTGTTATGTCATCTTCTATTTCTTCCATTATAGCGATATTTATCACTCCAAAGCTATATCCCATTAGTCCAATTGTAAAATGGATGCTGAACGACGCTGCCAGGGCCACCCAAGCATAACCATGGTCTACGTCTCTTGTAAACCCCATCTGCAAGCATAAAGCATACCTGGACAACAGCTCATTGCAGATATCATCTGCAAATATGCTAAAAATATGCATAGGCATCAGACTAATGGATGCAGCGAGTCAATTGTAATGAATAATAGTTGCAACAGATTGGAGCGTCAATTACTGTTGTTTCCAGTTTTCAAATGATGGTATGGACCGGAGTACTTAAGAATTATCATCCTTGTAGTAGTGATACACTGCACTGGATAGAATACATTCTTTGAGCGGATTCGTAAGAAAACAATAAAGGGTAGACAAACAATATGTCAGGATGAGTGAGTATGGTTTCATCCCATTTATGGCAACATTTGACCAATATCACGACGTGGGAACCTGAAGTGGGCGAACTCAGGAGTTTGGCGTGACTATAACCATCGGACTACCCAAATGCACCGCCTGCCCCACGAAGGCTATCCGAGATCTTCTGGAGTCCGACTTGCAAAGCTATCAGGCGTTTCTGCGTGCATCTGACTGTGTTCTCAGGATTCAAGATACGAACTTGTGCTTCATTGAAGACTTTTGACCGTGACAAATTCTTACATAAATCCGCGCTTAGTGACTGAGAAGGAAGACTACAATCACGGTGAATGTGAGAATAAATCATTCCATAGCCACGAAGCAACGCCCCAAAAGACGCCTGATGCTTTCTAAAGCGACTCTGTTCAACGTAAGTCATTCATTTTAATCAGTGGAACTATTGCTTGGCAACAACAATAGAATATGTATCCAAACGTCGCACTTGCGATATCAAAGAAGGTGTTATCCATAACGTTTGTCAATATTGAACCTTATACCGTGTGGACTATCATTCACCATGTGTGTTTATGAATGGCCAATGAAGTTAATCTGTGTACAAACCAGACACTCGGTATTTAACTGAGACTGAGTAGCACTGACAATGCACGTTACACCACGATCACCAGATTCGTTCTTTAACCGCCACATCCACACAATCACGTAGTGCAAATCACATGCTTCATCACAAATCACATAAACTCACTGGACATAAAGGACAGCCACATATGAAAATGGTTATCTGTGGTGCCAAAGTCAAACCACAGTGCGCCGCCTCAGAAATGATGCAGACGGATGCAGGCAGCCTTCAGCCCTTGTACCAGTGGCGGAACCAAACTAGGGCTCTTGTTAATGGATATTACTGTTTGCAGAGTTGCTTTGATTTCTTTATGAAAATGGCCTAGAGGCGACATTTTTAGCTTATTCTTTAGTCATACTCTTACTGGTTAGTTATTGAATTTATTACCCACGTGGTCAACATATGGGAGTTGCATTCTAATCTCGTACGTCACACGTGTGTCGTATCGCGTTGACCTGTGTCGTAACGACTTGACCTGAGATTCTAACGATTTGATTGGATAACCGATGACCTCTCAGTTAGGTCATGTTGTGACGGAACTACTTTTTCATTCATAACAAACACGTGGATCCATTCATTCTACAACTAAATGCATTGTGGGAATGTAAACATCGCGAACGTTGCCGTGTCTCTGTTTTATTGTGAGTCGAACTGAGACATTATACCCGTCGAAAAAACGTAAATGCAATGTTTCCACCAGTGATGTTAGCCGAATGAAGCAACTGCAAACCAAGAAACGGGGTGCTACGGAGTAGTTTACTGTAGGAGGCTGTACGAGGCGAAGACAACTGACATGCATCGTGACGTCGGTTACCAGGGCAGTGACGTCATTACAGTGACGTCATGCAAATATTGTACTACAGTACAAAACTCTTCCGCAACCTCTTTATGAAACCGGTTTCGGTTTGAAACCAAAATATTAACAAAACTACGTTATTTTGTCAATTTAATGCATGTAAGACGTGGGTAATAAATAAAATACCACACTCGGTCTCATTACATACAGATTATACGAAACTCGTGACCTTCCTATGTTATCTGACCTCGCTTTCGCTCGGTCAGATACCATAGGAAGGACACTCGTTCGTATAATTCGTAATGAACCTCGATATCAATATTCTCTATTTATGTGAATAATAGCGACAAAACCCTGTGTTTTCATATTCATAAAAAAATCTTTGCTGGGGGAAGGGCCCAGTGTAAGATTCCAACTCTATCATGAGCATATTATGCGTCAGAATTTGATATTGTCTCTTTATTTCCGCGATGAAACTTTTTTGATTCCTCAAAAGTCATTACATTATCTGAGAATATTTTGGCAAGAGTCGTATGGCGCTCGTTAAAATTTTCGCAGAAAGAGCATGCTCGATTTTACCTCAAATTGTGAAATGCAAACACGTTATTCAGATAAGCAACATACTGCTTGTTTACCAAAACGGTTCCACATCTGGACATAAATATTTTTAAATCAATGTTGATGCTGCAGGAATATTGCTTGGCAATTTGAAAGTTCAATAAAAGGGATAAAGCCTTAACCTCTGCTGAAGGTCGATTGTGCTGTCATCAAATAACAATAATACCAAGTGTTCGCGAAAAGATTAGCTATCTTGACCAAGTGTTACAAACACACACAAAGGGGGTGTCGACAAAATTAATGCATTAAGAACAAGTGAAATCTGGCAACTGCTTTGGACATACTTTTTTGTCACTTATGAATCAGATTTGGAAAGGGCCTTGACGCTTCTACCGTAAAAAGTTTCAATCTTTAGAATAGAATAGAATAATACTTTAATGCCTTTTTCAGGAATTTGTGTTACATCAGCAGAGCTACTGACACATCAGAGAGATGCAAAACATATTTACATAAATTCATTGATTTAGGTATCTTCACATTTGTTTAAGAGATATATGGTACTTGGAATAAAGGATGTACGGGCTCTCTTAGTTTTCACAATTGCAACTTTGTAGCGGCGGCCTGAAGGGAGGAGGTTGTATTCCCAATTTAAGTAGTGAGTACGGTCAGATATAATTTTGACAGCTTGATTCACGAGTTGCCGCTCATATATTGATGATAAACATTCCAATCTGACTCCAGCGATTTTACTTGGAGTGTTAATAATTTTTTCTATTTTAAATTTGAGATAACTGAGAGTGACCCGTACCAACAATGGAAGGAAAATGTTAAAATACCCTGAATAAATGCTGCATAAAAAGATGACATCACAGATGGGTAAACATTAAAATATCTCAGTTTACGCATGAGATGAAGACGTTGTTCACACTTTTTTTGTATAGGGCTTCAGTGTTAGAGTTCCAGTTCAGCTTAGAGTCAATGAAGGTTTCCAGATACTTATACTCCGACACTGTCTCAACACATTCACCGTTGATTATCACTGGAAGCATTTCTGTGGGCTTACTCCGAAAGTCAATTATCAGTTCCTTTGTTTTTGTGACATTTAAGTGTAAGTGGTTTTCTGCACACCAAGTGGTGAAATGATTAATGTCCTCTTTATACAGTTCTTCAGAATCAGTGTCGTTCAGTTTGCCGTCAATTGCTGCATCATCTGCGAACTTTACAGTTGAACAGGTTGAATTCGAGCGTGCACAATCATTAGTGTAGAGGGTGAAAAGAACAGGAGATATTACACAGCCATGTGGTGCACCAGTGTTGGTGGTCCGTTTACTCGATACAGTCCCGTTAACTTTCACGTACTGCTGTCTGTCCACAAGAAAGTTTTCGATCCACTTGATGAGGTATTAGTTAACGCCTATGTCTAACAGTTTCTGTATAATGATATGTGGCTTGGTGGTGTTAAACGCAGATGAAAAGTCAACGAAGAGAATCCTGATGCATGACCTAGGTGTCTCTAGATGTTTATAGACATTATTAAGGAGTGACAGTCCTCTCCTTGACCTGTAGGCAAACTGAAGCGGGTCCAGTATGTCGGCAACTTCCTGTCGGAGATGTCCCGGCAAGATGCGTTCCAGCGACTTCATTGCTATAGATGTGAGAGCAACCATAGGCCCTCGTGTCTTTGCGGGGATTAAAGATAGCTTCACAGTATACATCGGGGGTCATCTCAAAAACATTATTTTTTTTAATCTTTAATCCTCGCAAAGACACTAGGGCCTGTGAGAGCAACTGGCCTGTAGTCGTTGAGTTCTTTAGGTTGTGTCCTTTTAGGAACTGGTACAATTTCTGATGTTTTCCAGACCGAAGGAATAACGTGTGTATTCACTGAGAATTGAAACAATCTAGTGAAAACTGTACACAGTTGAAGTCTGCACTGCTTCAACACAATGCCGCCAAGGTTGTCAGGTCCTTTTGCTTTTCTGATGTTAATTCTGGAGAAGCTTTGAATGACGTTAGCTTCTGATATATGGATACGACTTTCACTATCCTGTACGGCTTCACTAACTTGAGCTCTCTCATTGGTAAAATCGTGACTATGAAAGCGGCTGTAGAAAGTGTTTAGTGAGGCCTTGAATGTTGTCACATTTTCTAACAACTTCTGACAATAATCGCAAGGCAATCTTCGAAGCTGATGTTGACACGGCTTACTCGCTTGTAATTTGAGTTGGATTAGAAAGTTGATTTTATCCGGTGGAGAACATTTATGCATAGACCTAAATACTAAAGATATGTGGCTGTCTTATGTACAGTTCAGGTAAATCGGTGAAAGGGAATTGTCTATTTGATGGCTATTGAACGACGTCGAATAGCCTATATTTCAACATTCCTATTCATATGCATAGAGAAACAGATTCGCAATGACTGGAACCTATGTGGTACCCATGGGAATGACAAATGCTTGTCTAAGTGTCACACCTTAAAGTCTTTTATCTTGTCATAGAGTCCGATGTGAAGTAGTTTGTCTTCATGACGGATCATGCACATACTATAACATATGGAACACAGGAAGAGGTCGAACTGGACCTCAGCAGAAGGGTGTTCACTATTTGTTGACTATTGGACATCTGATTATTATCAGGTTATTGCCACAAATGAAGCTACAACTCGATTTATTGCCCGTGCTACCTTGTTTTGACTTAATATTCCGTAAAGTGTCCTGAAGGTAAAAATGTTGCCCAATTGATCAAATACGTAAGCTCCTCCTTGTGAGATTGTATATCTCATGCATGAATCTTTGTACAACACCATCACATACAAATGCATTTCACTTGAATTATGTGGAAAATGTCCTGTTCTCAACTGCCATAGTAGCAAAATTAGTTTCATCTTATATTATGTGTTACTCCATTCACAAACCAATCATTTGTGGGATTCTTTAGTGTAAAGGTTGAAACCTAAATATCTAGTACAGAATCAGTCCACTCTGAGAGTGTGACTTCCAATCCTTATTATTATTATTTTTTTTATTATAGGATATTTATATAGCGCACATATCCACGCACTAGTGCATGCTCAAGGCGCTGGTATTTTTTCCCTCGATCATTGGATGTCAATCTCAACGGCACATCGCATTATCAATCTCAACTCCCCTGAGGACTTTACAACTCTTGCAGCCACTAGGCGCACCGAGTTATTGTAACTTTCTCATCCTAACGAGGTACCCTTCACAGCTGGGTGGACTGGGACACATAGTCACAGTACTTTGTCCATGTTTACTGCACGTTGCTATACCCGCAACTAGGCGTTTGCACGTATTCATGTGGCCACCATCTGGTCATATACCAACGGATTCGTGGGTTCTTTTAAGTGCACAGGGTTGTGTACTGTACACTAGGGGTTGTGACAACACTGAAAGAGTCTGCACACAAAGTTGACTCCAAGGTTTTCACACCCGGTCACAGGTGGACTCGATCCCGACACCTCAACCTCGCTGGATCACTAGCCTGGCGCCTTA
Organism: Haliotis rubra; assembly: GCF_003918875.1. NCBI lineage: Eukaryota > Metazoa > Mollusca > Gastropoda > Lepetellida > Haliotidae > Haliotis > Haliotis rubra. The sequence goes on from NW_025766475.1 coordinate 10,533, forward strand.
GCCAGCTCGCCCACCGCGCCCCCATCCTGGATGGGACATAACCCAACAAAAGTACTAGAATCTGTACTTTACTGAGAAAGTGTAACCCCAAATATGACATGTGGTACATTTTACAAATTTTTAAATGGCATTGTGTATTTATAACTTCATTTTCATATTCGTCAACACGTTGCAGTTAACTGGCTCGTATGTTTTCGTATATGAAGAGTATCGTAGCAAGACTCTGGGAAATCATCATACATGTATTACAGTGATTTGGTAATTCCAACATAAATTGTCGTCCGACTGGCGCAAACTCCACAACGACAAATTTACACAGGCGTTTTATGACTATCTCTACTCGCAATGAAAACCACAAGAGCAAATAGTAATACACAGGTTTACAGTATTTGAATACTTACATTTATGCATATACGATCCATGAACCAACCAACGCCCTTCTGTGTACTCAGGTGAGTGAACACGACAATGTTTATATACGCCGGTTACGGGTATGACGTCACACATCAACGGCGTTGTACATATATAGTATTGTCCTTGATGTGGCGGGTTATGATTGAGACTATGCACGGTCAAGTAATCATGTTACTCATAATTTCAATAAGAATTCGGATTTTGTGTACAGACTATATTTGCTCCATTGGTTTCACTGTACTTTGCGTTGAGGCTAGACAAGGGATCAATATTAACTGAACAGTTGAGCAGTTTAATATTATCTGTTTTGAACAAGCTTGCAAAACTGATGTCATGTTGCGTTATAAAATATTAAAATAGTTACTAAGCCACATGGTACATTATATCATCAAAGTTATTGGACGCATGAGCTCACTGCAAGTTTTCTTCCCATGATTTATTCATCCGTTTGAACGATGCATATTGTTTACTTCACTAAATAGTATGTGAACTCTCAACAAGCATACATACATGGGTTCCTCAAATACAATAACCATATTGAAATACCCAGCAGGACGTAAGCGTGACGAAATGGAAATGTACCGGAGCGTCGCATTGTGACAATGTGTTGTGAATGAATGCTCACTCCGCTAGTCAACTTGAATGTGGACACGCTAGTCCACTTGAATGTGGAATGTTAGCCGACTAGAAACTATTTCATGACTACTGCATGTGACAAATACATCACTCTATATTCAAAGATGTGTATTGTATGCGTTCATACATGTGTTGAAGCGGAGGATATCAAGTCTCGCTTCCGTTAACTTGATGTTGGTATATCAACATTGTGACATGAAAACAGATGAGACCAAATGGCGGTAACATACATGGACGTCTAATGAATGTCTACTTGCCTCTTGTGTTTCACCCTGCAATGTCTCTCCTGTTGAGGCTCTGTGAAGGTAGCACCTTGAATACGTATATGAGACAGCAAGGCAATGTTTATGTAACATTACCAGCTGTCAGTACAACCTCAAAAGGTTCCATGACACTGAAGAGTACGCAAACAGTATCCACAACACCGTCACTAGAATTTGACGCTCCGTTGCACATCATAAATAACCTTTTTAATATCTAATAAGTGTCGTGTCTGAATTGGGTTACCAGTTTTATGCTGTGCAAAGTTCTCTTGGTATGCCATACGTTTACACGCCGGTATCTGGTGTTATGGTGACGTGGATCAATTCATCAGAAATATTGTCCCAACTGACGTTAGGGCGTTAGTAAACCATACTACAGTTACCTACTATTTGTGGCCGTTCCAATTGTTGGGAGAAGATTGTCGCTCTGGCGCCCCACTCGCTAGGTCCGTTACAGGATGCAAAGTCAAGGAGTGAGGGGTCGGGAGACCGTGACTCCTAACTAACCACATTACATTCATGTACTGGCACACATGCATGCATAGATAAACACAACACCAAGTTATACTCACATAGTTTTTACACTGTCTCTGTCCATCTCTAAATACAACTTCACCAACATATAGGGTAGGCTCGTACCGCACGGGGCAACTGAATGGCGTAGACTGGCTTCCGTCACATAAAAGCGAGTCACCACTTGCTCAGTGCCAAACCTGTCTTTTTATATGGTTCGACTCTGACCTGATCTTAATCACATGTTTCAACTCGTCGGTTTGATTCGTTAATCCTGTATCCGTCCTAGCACTCATGAATATTATGATTGGAAATATATCGGTAAGTACCGTTTGGTCACTCTCCCCTTTTTATTGATCTGTTATTGCGATCTGTCTCTCACGACGGATATATTTCTAACTTACGTCTAAACGCCATTCTCCAAACAGTGTCTAACCGTTATCACTCATGAGCCAAAGTACAAATCTATGTACGGAATCTGATGTAATTCTTTTACTGATTTAGAGATGCATTTTTACCTTATAACAATATACAGCGTGATACCACTGATATAGTGGAGCGCTGAGGATGCCTGTGTGTTCGGTATTTCTTCAGGAGTTGAAAAGTGCAATATATAATAGCTGTCCCTACATATCGACTGGTTGTATGTAGGCTGATTTTAGCTGTATTCGGAATGGTTCCGTGCATGAACAATGCATTTTTGCACTAAAAAGTTACCCTGTGCAATTGGTAATCGTTATATATCCTTTAATCTATTCTGAAATTAAATTCTATTTGCGAATAACAATGACGGTCACATACGTTCCTTTCAATGGTTAATAGCAATTCATATTCAAATCGTTGAACAATCTTGACATGCATCAGTCTGAACACATTCCTATACAAATGTTGAATATCCCCACATATGCCATGTTTTTTTGTCGCTTAAGTTTGCTCAAGTTGTGAGGACATCTTAAACGAGGCATCCCGTAGGGGACCGGAGCAGAATGCACCCCCACGTCGCTAGTCACACTGGTCGCATTGCAGCTGTTTTGGGGGCATACATAGTTATGCTGCTTCATGTTGATGTTTCTTTTTTCCCGTTTCAGTTTGATAAGTTTTATTTTTTAAAATACAAATACTAAGATTAGTGTTTAAAAATGCGCGTGTCTCCGCTCTCTCTCTCTCGTTCTGCATCACCGGGTCCTTACACGTGCCATCAGTCTGTCTCGTTGTGACAGAACCATATTTATTCCCTTCCGCCTAACTCTTTCTGCAATGCAAAAATCGTAATTAAGCAAGTCTAGATTTCTTCTGGTTCGGAATCCCTAAATTCATTGGTGCTCATTTTCAGCTCATATGGAGTTATGGTTGGCCTGTTGTTTAACGCCATACTAAGCAGCCAAGACAGCGATCCTGACCACCCGATCCCGTTAGTCGCCTCTTACGACAAGCATGGGTTGCTGAAAATCAATTCTAACCCCGATTTTCATGGTTCATACGGAGTAATCAGTTTCTATAAAAAAAATGCATATTTTCAGAGACTACGCGTTAGTCTAAGGTGAGAGGTTCCTATAATTATGAGTCAAATTTAAAAGCATACCTTTTTCTGATTTCCCCTATATTAGAACACTGTTCTTATAGTATCGCTTATTAGCGAACGTGCACTCTGTATAGTCTTGATAATCGATTTGTATAGCGCCTGGTTTCCAGATTAAACATCTGCTCAACGGCGCTTGTTGAACTGAGCGGAATAAAGATAAGTCTTCAGATGAGTTAGAAAAGAGAGTTTTGTTGGACAATTTCAAAATTCCAGTGGTAAGAGCATTCCACAGTTTTGGAGCTGCAAAGCATAGAGCCACTTCACCCACCTTTGTTTTCGTTTTAGGAACATGAAGTAGTTTATCATTGGCTGATCTGAAAGCTCTTGTGGGTTGGTAGCGATGTAACATGTCCTTTCTATATGTTGGGGAGTTTTCATCATTTAGCGGTAAATACTGATAGAAAGAGTCTTGAAAGTATTGCGGTGCTCTTTAGGTAGCCAGCGGAGTGATTTCAGGGTGGGGGTGATATGGTCAGTTCTCTTGGTACCAGTCAGCATCCTCGCAGCACTGTTCAGCACTCTTTGCAGTAGTTTGATGTTAGCGCGATACAAATCAATTTGCATTCATTCATATATTTTGCTAGATTAGTAATAATGTTAGAGTTTGGCGTTGACATCAAATATTATACTCATGGAAGGCGGGATGTAAATAAAACATTGCTTTGATTTTCTTAACTGTACATAAGCTGGTCATGTTAACAGAAACTGGACTTCAGTTACTAAGATTACCTTTCCTCAAATGTTTTTGAACAGTTTTGAATTTTACAGTTTATAGAAACTATAAAGTTTGCATATTAAGACATTTTGTGGCCAGCGTGTAAATCGCCGTATCAAATCTGTTGGAAGTTGTCCCTCAAACGGAGAACAGAGATGAAGTACATTTTTATTACTGAACCTTTGAAATAGGCACATTCCTCTGAGCCCTAATCTACACAAACACTGTCCAATTTATCCGACCTTGCTCGTCACACAAGGACATCATGTAGCATTTCTTTGGTATACAGCTCGTGGGTATTGTCAAAACATTTAACCAGTACTATTATAGCACGCGATATGGCTGATTGTGTACTTATCACACCCACATAACACTGTGTTGTTAGAGGCACACAGATTTAGATTAAAGAGCCGTGCACACGAGTACACTTACACTGCATTCAACTTTTCTACCAATTCCCAAACTTTTACATCATACAGGAATACTGGCATTACATTTGCCTCGAATATGTTCTTAAAAAAATCTGTTGAAAACCGTTGCAACGAGCCTGAAGTGCTGGCCTGAAGTGCTATACCATCTCGTCCGTTTTACTTTAATAATTATAAGGCCTACTGGGCACCCATGGCACCCGTGAAGAGCCTCCTCCTCGTGATGGGTGCTGGGTAACGCTAAGTGCTCTTCAAACCCCCGTTGCGGACCCGGTATATTTGGTCCACCAACCCGTTTGCCGTGGGTTGCGCCCCTGTGTCAGTGGAGGACGGGAGTCTGGTGGTTGAGGGCACAGGAACCAGGACCAGGTGTTCCTGTTATCCAACACACCTCTTTGCACCTTACTTCACGTAGACGGGTGGTAGAATGGGCCCGGTTCTACCAATCGGCTGGTCATGCCAGGGCCTGTGCATAGTGAGTGTTATTGCACAATTTTGAAAATATTATTTGGTCTTGGCTATTTAAAATTACAGTTATTCATGATATTGTAGTGCCTAGAGTCCTCTAAATTCTGAGTTTCTTAAGACTAATGTCATGGGCCGAACCAGCCTGACATTTGATCTTTTAGATTTCTTAGCTATTTATGTCCTTATTTCTGGAGTATAACATCCCTGTAGCCCTGGTGTTGCAGTCTGGTTTCCACGGCAGCACCGTCCTTGTTGACACTCGATGGCGGGTGGGGAGCAGGGATGCTGAACTATATTCTTCTACCATGGCTAAAAACACTCAATCTGGTTCGTCAAAGACACATAAGCGCAGACATCTTTCTTCTTCGTCTGATGAAGAGGTGTCTTCTTTCGTGAATGATGCTTGGCCAAGGTTTTTGCTTATATCATCTGATGATGGGAATCCATTAAATATTAATCTTTTGCTGTCTCCAAGGGCATCCGAGGTGTCTGCGGAGAGGTGAAGAATGTCACCCGCCTCCGTAACGGTTCAGTTTTGGTAGAATGTGGACGGAGGCAGCAATCTGTCAATCTGCTGGGATCACCGCAGTTTGTGAATATGGTTGTTGTCTCAGTGCATAAGACATTGAACACTTGCATAGGCATCATTAGAGACAGGTCCCGTTGTTTGTCAGACATGACAGAAGAGGAGATTGTTGCTGAATTGAGAGACCAGGGCGTGACGTCTGTTAAACGTTTTACGAGGAAACAGGATTCAAACGTACTAAAATCACACACTTACCATTTTACATTTGGTATGACTGTGCTTCCCAAATCTATTAAAGCTGGATATTGTAATATCGGAGTGGAGATATATGTACCAAATCAAACTCAGGTGTTACAAATGCAGAAAGTTTGGCCATGGTGCAAGGTCTTGTACCATTAAGTCTGTTTGCTCACGCTGCAGTGGAGCTCACGAGAATACCGATTGCACTAATGACTTCACGTGACGGTGTCAACTGTAGTGGTGGGCATCTGGCTTCATCAAAATCCTGCCCAAAGTTTGAATGCGAGACCAAAATTCTCAAAATCAAGTGCACCAATAACATCTCATACTTTGAGGCAAAAAAACTAGTAAATGCACAGTCAAAACATTCTCCTGGTCTGACATATTCCGAAACAGTTTCATCTTTTTCTCCAACATTTGTTAGGAAATCTACATCAGTTTCAACTTCCTGTCAAACTGTGTTATCCTGGGTCAATGAAACTCCCATAACACAAGACTTTCAACGTTCTTCAGCCTTGCAGACTGAGGAAACACAATCAGAAGATATGCTTTCAACTCAGACAACAGAGAGAGTGTTGCCCACCTTTCCAGCAAAGAAAAGACAAAATGAGGAAAAAGACTAAAGCACTTCAACTCTTGGAAGAGTCTCCTAGTTTTACGCCTGTGCTGGTTCAAAATCCATTTCAGCCACTGGACATGGAGATCACTCCTTCACGCACAGGGGGTGGGAGTGGCGCTTCCATGCCCTCACGATCTCCAGTGAAACCTCCCTAAACATTTTATGAACTTAATACAATGGGATTGCAGAGGCCTTAGGAACAATATTAATGATCTACAATTATTATCACAAGATTTTACACCTTCGGCTTTTAGTCTGCAAGAGACAGGTACGTAAGTCCCAAACACTTTCAAAGTCAATTTCGCACAACCATACTTTTTAATCGTAGAATGTCTATTATTTTAACTTTCGGCTAAGTCTTCCTACATCGCCAGCGGCTTAAGGGATGGTGTAAATCCAGCTATGGTCCATGGCAGGTAGCAAAAAGTAATGTAAGTCCCAATTGTTCCTAGTATGGTGATCTGCCTTCAGTTGTTGGCGATCTATAGCCCGTGTTTTTGTATTGTCTTCTTTAATTAAATTCTTCAGTTTGACATGCTAGTTTTATGTTCATATATGTGATATTCTAGTATTTTAACTGTCCATCGTCGACAGGTTTTACTTTCCAAAATGTTTTCATTTTAAAAGTATAAATTGGTTTCGTCACGATATGGCTGAGATATTGCCGATGTGACGTTAAATATTAACTCAATCACTCTACAAGACACATATCTGAAAAAATACAGATAAATTTGAATTACGTCGGTACGTCATTCTCACCTCCAGGTGATAGAGCCACCGGCGGCGCTTCTATTCTCGTGAAGCAGGATGTTATCCAGAGCCCGGTTCCCCTTAGAACTAATCTTCAGGCTGTTGCTGTCCGTCTTACTTTATATGTAACCTTTACTCTTTGTTCTTTGTATATTTCTCCTTCTTCTGCTCTTCAGCAGTCCGATCTTCAGGATCTATTCGACCAGCTTCCCAAACCCTGTATCATAATGGGTGATCTTAATGGCCATAACCCTTTGTAAGGAAGTGCCGATATTAACAATAAAGGGAAAATCCTTGAAGACTTCATTTCTAATAATAATTTATGTCTCTTCAATGATGGTTAAGCCACATATTTACACCCTGGTTCGGGAACTTATTCTGCACTTGATCTGTCCCTCAAAGACCCAAATATTTATAACGAATTTGACTGGTCAGTACACGATGACCTGTGTGGAAGTGACCATTTTCCCACAATCCTTTCTGCTATAAACCCAAACGATGATCCACTAACAATAAGGTGGAATTTTAAAAAGGCCAACTGGCCATTATTTCAGACACTGTGTGCTGATAAATTAAAATCCGACCTTTCTGTTAATGTTCCAGATCCGATTCAGTTTTTCTCTGATAAACTGAAAAACATTGCCGATGAAACTATTCCTAAGGCTTCTGCTAAACCACATATTCGTAAACTATGGTTTACTGACGATTGTACACAAGCTAGAAAGTGTAGGAAGAAGGCAGAGACATACTTTCGCCGCCACCCTACAGTTCACAATTAAAATAATTATAAAGTAAACAATGCCAACGCTCGGCGTTCTTTTAAACAAAGTAAACGTCAGTCATGGAAGAACTTTGTATCAAAGATTAATTCCCGTACACCAATGACGAAGGTATGGAACATGATACAGAGAATCAAGAGCAAAGGTAGAAATTCAAGTGTTCATCATCTCAAAGATGGCCACGATCTTTTAACTGATAACATTGACATTGCAAACAAGTTGGGTGAAACTTTAGCTAGACATTCTTCTTCATCAAACTATAATCCAAAGTTTCAGAAATATAAAGATCATCAAGAAAAACTAAAATTAACTTTCATTCTGATAATGGTGAAGATTATAATGAAGTATTTCACTACATGAGCTGAATACTGCCTTAGCGCACGCTCATGATTCAGCAACAGGTGCTGATGATATCCACTATCAGCTCCTGAAACATTTACCCAATGCATGTCTTGAAACACTTCTGAACATTTGTGATAATATTTGGACAACAGGACACTTTCCTCCTTCGTGGCGTCATGCCATTGTTGTACCAATACCTAAGCCTGGCCGGGATCATACAGATCCATCAAACTACAGACCTATTTCACTAACTAGCTGTGTTTGCAAGACCATGGAACGCATGGTCAATAATAGATTAGTATGGTTTCTAGAATCCAATAATCTTATTACTAACATTCAATGTGATTTTCGCAAAACTAGAAGCACTATTGACCATTTGGTTCGACTGGAATCATTCGTTAAAAATTCCATTGTAAATAACCAGCATGCTGTATCAATATTTTTCGACCTAGAAAAAGCTAATGATACAACATGGAAACATGGTATTTTAAGAGATTTACATGACTTTGGTTTGAGAGGCCGTTTGTCTCATTTTATATCACAATTTTTAGCAGACAGACACATTCAAGTTCGTGTTGGATCAACCCTGTCTGACCATTATAATCTGGACCAGGGGGTTCCACAAGGCAGTATTTTGTCCGTTACTTTGATTAGCATAAAAATCAATAGTCTCTCAAAAGTATTAAATGACTCAATAGACGGGTCATTGTTTGTGGATGATTTTAACGTTTCATGTCGTGGTAAAATATGCATACCATCGAGAGACAATTGCAGATGTGTCTAAATAAAATTCATAAATGGTCACTTGAGAACGGCTTTAAATTTTCACAGATAAAGACCAAATGTATACATTTCTGTCGGAAATATAAGCCTCATAAAGATCCCAAACAGTACATGGAAGGCTCTCCAATTAACGTTGTAAACAAAGCCAAATTTCTGGGACTGATTTTCGACAAACATTTGACCTTTTTACCACATATTAAGTATTTGAAGACCAAATACCTGCAGGCATTAGATCTATTAAAAGTCGTGTCCAATTCAAAGTGGGGAGGGGATCAAACTACCCTCCTTCATTTGTACAGATCACTCATCCGGTCAAAACTTGATTATGGCTCCATCGTATATGGTGGAGCCTGTAAAAGCAATTTGAAACTACTTTATTCTATCCATCACCAAGGTCTAAGACTTTGTCTTGGATCTTTCCGAACTTCTCCTATTGATAGTATTTACGTTGAAGCTGACGAGCCTTCTCTAAACCAACGCCGTATCAAATTGTCTTTGCAATATCTTACTAAACTATATTCAAATCAGTCGAACCCTGCAGATAACTCTGCATTTCATCCCCTCTATGAGGATCTGTACAACAAAAAGTCGTCTCTTATTCCACTTCTAGTGATAAGGATTAAACCCTTCCTTTCTGCTGCTGGCAGTACGCTTGAAATTATTTCTCATTCCCGTCTTCTTTCTTCTCCTCCTTGGCAATTGGTTAGGCCACAAGTCGACCTAACATTAACTACATTTTAAAAAATCAGAAACTAATGCATTACAATATAAACAAGAATATAATCAATTAAAAAGTAGATATAATACTTACAAATCCTTATTTACAGATGGGTCCAAGGATGGTGGCGCAGTGGCATGTGCCACCGTCATTGGTTCCAGGACAATATCTTCTAGAATACCAGGTAATAGCTCTATTTTTACAGCATAAGCAAACGCCATATTAACGGCCCTTAAATATATCCAAAGACACCCTAAATATAAACAACATATAATCTTTTCTGACTCTCTTTCGTGTCTTCAGGCTATTAAAAATCGTTCTTGAAAACATCCACTTTTAATAGAAATCATTGAATTATATAATGATCTTGCTACTGGCCAATGCGACATCGTCCTCTGTTGGATACCAAGCCACGTTGGCATTTCTGGGAACACAATGGCGAATATTCCCATCAGAGTTGATTACAAATCCCAATTAATGTTTTCCAAATTCGCCGTTGCAATGACTCCTACTCAACAGATCAAAGATCCGCGTGGGGGGACCTCTTTAGCAAAGCAAGTAGCAACAACCACCTTCAAAGTGTCTACTTAAACAACATACTGTTTGACTGAAGATCAAGAAAAGTGTGACACAATGCTCAGTTGTATAGGGGTAACGCTGCTTTTCAGGGCATTATCATTAGTAGAAGCCCTAGGTCTTCAATAACTGCCTGACGAAAGATGGAAGTTGAAAAAAAACGAGAGCTTCTGGAAATTATATTGCTCCGAAAACAGCGTACCCCTATTACAGCTAAAATGGATGGAATTTGTGTTAAAAAAAGACAGTGATTGTCTGTATTTTTTGTACTTGGCTTGTCTCTCGCGATAATTTACCATGGAACGTTGCAATTAGGTTTTAGGTTAGACTTTATATGCATCAATGAGTAGATTTAATGAAAATTATAAACTGAACATGTTCTGTTTGTATTGCACAGAGCAATATTCCAGCTTTATGACGGCGGTATGTAAACAATCAAGTCTGGACCAGACAATACAGTGACTGACAGCATGAGCATCGATCTACGCAATTGGGAAACGATAGCATGCATCAACCAAGTCAGCGAACCTGACAACCTATCCCGTTATTCGCTTCTTACGACAACCTATACCGTTATTTGCTTCTTACGACAACCTCTACCGTTATTCGCTTCTTACGACAAGCATGAGTTGCTGAAGTCCATTTCTAAATCAGGCCATAGCTGACATGTATTCACATCATTAAAATAAGAGCCCATTCTCTATTTCTCAAGTCCAAATCCTTGCTTTGGACCTAAACTAGGAGCATACGCGAACGGTTTCTGTATGAATTGCTACTTGTATTCTATTTATAGATATGCACAGCTGTGAATATTGTCACATTTGTCATGGCAGGTTGTGTTGACGTTCAGCATAAAAAAATTATATAAATTAATACTGGAGGTTTGACTATTCATTGCACATTCTATATGAGGTACCTGTGGAGATCCTGGTTAAAATGTGTCTTTAGCAGCCCATGCTTGTCGTAACAGGCGACTCTAGGTGGTCAGGCTCGCTGACCTGGTTGACACATGGGTTCATATCCCACCTAACTGTGTAGATCTGTGCTCATGCTGTTGATCACTGGATTGTCTGGTCCAGACTCAATTGTTTCCAGACAGACGCTATATAGCTGTAATATTGCTGAGTGAGGCGTCAAACATTAACCAATCAACAAATTGTATTCTGAGCATACATTCAGTATAGAAACATATCCAGTAGTTATGTAACTATTTTAACATGACACATAGACAATATAGTTGTATCTGACTGTCCAAGAACCGTCCTCATACAAGTAGGGATGTAACTATTTTAATATGACACATAGACAATATAGTTGTATCTTACTGTCCAAGAACCGTCCACATACAAGTAGCCGTTGAGGACCATGTTTAGGACATGTTTAGGGATGAGTGTAAGTTTTCACGAAGTAATATGGAAGCATAATATGTACGTATTTCCTTTGTTCCGTTATATTATACTTCTTATCGAACTAAATCTCTATGTCATCGTATCCCAACAGCGCTGACGTGCTGTTTATCTTAATCATTACAGAATACCGTCATATAGCTGGAATATAGCGTTAAACAGCAAACAAAACAACAGAAATTGTTTGAGCAGTTGTTTGGGGTAACATCAAGCGTTAAGATGCATGCTAATTGTCCATTTCTGTATATACAGTAAAATAAAAAGACGTCAAACACCATAGAATGTCCGGGAAAACAGATTCTGTTTTGCTTAAACGATGTAATGGCATTTTGAATAAAAATATCTATTCGGACAATTATTCTCACTGTCAACCTTCTGTCGTTTGGGAATTTATTGCTATCTGTTGATTCCCACGTTGGAACGAGAACGGCGACCCCGAAAATTAACTGGGTACATACAGATCATCATTTTTAAATCGGTAAGGAATCATAGAACATTAATGAACAATAAACAAATCATCATGGGATGCGTTCTGATTTGTTTGGGTCTTGCATGTATATAGGTACAGCCAGCAAGCAAGACCTATGTTCTATCACTGATTTAAATTGATGAGTGTAACGTCAAGTTGAATGTGGATACTGACCACCCACATTGCTCATGCTGTAACGCACTATTCAAGGGTTCTTCTATGGGACTCTGATTCTCCGGGACTCTACCCAATAGAAAACAATCTAGAGTGAGACGATCGGATGCATACGACAGGATCAAAACCATCCGAGAACGCTTTTGTATTGCAGTCAGTGTATGGCAACATCCCCCACGCTGGTTTAACCATCTTGTGCCTCAAATATACCGCTGATGCCTCGCCCACATCGGCACAAATAGTGGTCACTCGCGTTACAGACATTATTAATTAGGTTGTACAATGCCGTGTTGCCGTCTCCTGTGACCAAGAATGGCATTGGTGAAATGCATTTGTTACCATAAAACGATAATCACACGAATGACCCAACATGATGTTATTTTCAGTAACACTACAGTTACACCAGCTTGTATGAAGCACAGTTGCTCATTCCCGTTGATATACATAGCACGGGAGTATTTGTCTTTGTCCAGTTAGAAGTAATTGTACTCATCATCCTAAATACGACGCGTGATGGCCGAGGATGGAGACACGAGTATAAAATCACCCAGAAGAGCCCTTTAAAATATATCGTTAGCTAGCATAGCCAGTTACTAGTACACTGGCAGCTCACAGCGGTTGAAACATTGCTTCCGATAACACAAGGACAAGACAACTCATTACACACATAACTGAAACCAAGATCAAGTAATAGTTTCAGTCCAGAAATAAGATATTAAAAATGTAGGGGATATTCCATTTTGAAATATTATTTCGAAACCAAGTCGTATGACAGTACATGGATAGAAAATATTACTTATTCCATTCACAACGTGTTATGAATTTCATGCGGCTGTTTGTCATGATGTGCACGTGTGTGATGGTCGAGGTAAAATTTGACATTTTAAAGTGAAAAGTGACAAGAGTGTTGGAGTACATTCTGGGTAATAAAAAACAACGAGACAGAGCAAGGGTGCGAGCAACTCGTCACGTCAGTACTTACAGGTTACGATCGACAGACAAATAATGACGACAGACGTCGATCTGGTTGACAAAGGCGAAAACTGGCGCACACGAATATTTCAACTGTTATGGGTGTCAGAGTGGACAGGTGATTTGTAATTCGCTACACAGATGAAACCCACATACACTCGACATGTTATCCGCTGAGTGCGGCGTAACACTTAACTCACTCACTTACTCCCGCGATTGACGGACCGTCACATTACTACAAGAAGTCAAGACCGGCAGCGCTGGGTCAATCGTCGTTGGGTAAAAGATATGATTGCACATGAATCAATGTTCACTTTGGACCTCCTTGACAGGCGCAACCGAATGTGGCGTGGACGGAATGAGCGTTTTCATGCTGCTAACGTCAGACAGAATGATTGTTGTGGCGGTGAGTCAGTAATGGTGTGGGATGACATCACCGTGAATGCCAGAACACCTTTACATGCTATTCACGGACGTGTCACTGGGCAGTAATACCGTGACAACGTGGGGTGAGGTGAAATTGGGTTTAACGTCGTACTTGAGAATATTTCGCTCATATGACGACGTACCTGCGTGTGTATGTGTATGTGCGGCTGCTTGTACTAGCCCAGACTGAAGCTGGTTTTATAGTGCTAGCCCACTGAGATACCATGCCGCAGTGAAGCATGAATACCCCACTCAGACACATTATACTGACTCCGAGTCGACCAGTCCTTGTTGTACCCATTAATGCCGAGCGCCAGACAGGGACCAACAAGTACCATATTTCAACGTCTGTTGGTATGACGCGGTCGGGGATCGAACCCGCGACCTTCCGCTCTCCGGGCGGACGCTCCTACCACTACACCACGGAGGCGGTCGTTATTGATTGTGACGTCTCCAGACAACCACAGTCATTAACGCTTCAAATCCTGACTGCAGTTCACTCAGGTGAATGAGTTTAGTTTTACGCCGCGTTGAGCAATATCCCAGAAATATCACGGCACGGGACACCAGAAATGGGCTTAATACATTGAACCCATGTGGGGAATCGAACCGTGGAGAATGACTTCACTAAGGTGTCATGGATCGGGTCTACCCTCATCGGGGCATATACATTACTAGGTAGGTAAGTTAATATTTTGAGGGAGTGAGTTTAGTTTTACGCTGCCTATTAGCAATGTTCCAGCTGAAATGGGGCTTCCCACATTGGGGAATCGAACCCGGATACTCAGCCTGACGACCGAACGCCTTTACCAGTAGGCTACCCCACCGCTTCTTCATTATTTTGATGTGAGTGCAGCAGAGGGCGAGTGATTGTTGTTTTTTAAAGTTTCCGTCACACCAGGAATATTTCAGTCATGAAGTGACGAGATGATTTATGTTAAATATGTGAAATATCTGTCACACCGGACATTTATATATTATAAAGATGTAAGATTGTAAGAATAAAAACTAACTATTTCAAATATGAAGATATCCTGTTTAACACAAAGATACCATTAAAATAGGGGCAATAAGACCATTAGCAACCACAGCTGGACCACCGTACTGGGGATCCTTGGGACTCACAGGGAGTGCAGTAGAACAATAGACACATTCTCAGTTCAAATGTCCTGTCACCCTGGTAGGTAATGTATCGCGAATCACATTGTACGACGTGTCTCCCCGTGACTTTGCATATGTTACAGTAAAGTGTAAAATACGCTATGGCATTTAGAAAGTGGTCAAATGTAACATATGTAATATTTGGGACAACACTTTCTCATTTAGATACAGATTGTTGTAACATTTTGGGTGAACCACCTAATTGCGAGAACACATATTCAGCGATATAATCCACTCATCCATCGCAGCATAACACAAATGAAAGCTGTCTAATATCATCTCATATGTGATTATTTCATGTTGATAACGGATTCAAAACATGGTATACGTAAAGGTTATGGTAATTACCATCACTTGTACTCAGTGCCTGAAAAGAAAGGGTTAAAAGAAGACGTCAATGTATAATTTTAAGGGTAGTTTTGCTTTTAATCATAAATTTTTGTTAAGGTCCGTTTTGAACTTCGTCATTTTCCGCCAATCTGTCCTATGAACGGATATTAAGGATTCGGTGACCTTTTGTATGTAAAAATGAGGTGGCTGATTTGGGTCATCACTATATTTCCCTGAAATACCAGGCAATATGGCGACAGTACGATGTGACATTGACTTAGCCAGAAACGAGCAAGCCACAATCCACATGGACGCAGCGATATCACGAGAAACTATATATACTATCCAAGAAAAGACACGCATAGGCGATTTGTATTTTTAAAAAACCATTAATTACTTATTGTGTTCAAACAATCATCAAAGTATGTAACGAAAGTGTTGAGAACATGGCTTTACACAATTGCACAAGTAAAAAATCGACTTCACCTGAAAATGTTGATTTTGATAAGGATTAAAAAAGGCATCCCTACAACGCAACAGAAATCACCTTCCAGTTGAAATTGTGCAGCAAAGATATTAAGAGCATGCACTGTCTGGCTATAGAAATCAAGATTACTTCGGAAATGGCATTCATTTTGAAGGAGTTTCAAGGTCAAATCACTTCGCCACGTCGAACATCGCCATTGAAAGAATGCACGCTGGAGATTACCAATCATCTGTTGCCAGGCGACTGAATGTTAGTCTGCGCACAATAATATCACTGCTTGCAGCTCGTTACAACCAAACAGGTATATAGGCCAGTGGAAAAGGTAAAAAACCAGGACATTTTACCTAACAACCAAATTTTATGTGGATTTATTACGTCATACTAAAGGTAACTCCTGGTCAAAACCCAGACAAAATCAGACATGGGGAAACTGTTTTATGAGCCTTCAAACATAGCTCATCCAGTATAGATCAATATGAGGAATTTGACCGTTTTCGTCCAAACAAATGAATACAGTATGCAGTTTCTGATAAACCACTGATAACAATTACCTTCATATTTGGTAACCATAAGTGTATGGTTAATTCAGAGTTGTTAATATACCAGTGTGACCTTGACCCAAATTTCAAGGTCGCACCAGGCAAAATACCGTGATTACCGTGATTACCGTGAGTTGAGAAAATGGCACTGGGGTTTAACTTTTATGGTATATTGACGTCAATTGCTGATGCCATTTTGTTTATGATAAACATGAGATGAAACAGGGATTCCATTCTAATAATAGGAAATCACTCACATTTCAAGGTCACACGTATCATGTCATATCATACCATCTTAATGAGTATCAATCATCGTCACCAAAAAATCCATTGCCACATGCACCTTCACATTTGCAATGGATACTGCATGAAAGCCCCCTTTTCACACAACTTCATGACCGACAGAGTTTATTTTGGGTTTTACAGCAGCATCTGACCTCCTTCAATATATATGCAGGGCAGGGGCCCGATCCGTGATAACAGGAATAACATGGCCATTGTCACACTTGAATCCATACTGTGATTTGTCGAGTACTGTTGCTAGATTCTTCCATGTGCTGACTTGTAGATGCACTCTCTGTGAATGGAAAAAGGCAGCACTGCTTGTAGGTGGCATCCTTTCAATACTGATATATCTTGATGACTTTATGTTCATGAAACGCAGTTCATCAAGTTTCAGGCCGTTCCTGCCACTGTACAGTCCAGCTACATACTGCTCACCAATTTCCCCAATCACCTCTTTTGGAACTGATGCTTCACCAAACATGACATACCTTTCATGAAATCTATGAGCCAAGTTAGTATTAACATACTTAAAGTGTTTGGTTTTTCCAAAACCAAATATGGCTGAATGTTGTATACAGGCTGGAATAGCCCTAAATCCGCCATTTTGATTTTATGACGTCATCATCGAACACCTGGCTGACCTCATTTCACAGGGGTGCCAATGACCTTGTACTGAGCTGACCTTGGATTAAACCACTTTCCCAGGGGTATTTTTAGATCAGGAGCATAGCGACCGAAAGAGAATGACATCATAGTAGTCATGTAGATTTACATGTGTACGAGTGTTATGTTCATCGTACAATATTGTGTGTATTTGTGACTATTTGAGAATAAATCAATTTTGGTTATAAAAGTCCTAACAAAAGGTAGGTGAAGGGAGAGCAGAGTGGCACAGTGGAAGCGCACTGGGCTCATAACCCAGAGGACCGTGGATCGAAACCACGCTCTGCTAACAACATGTTTTTAGGAGTTAGAATTACGGCTAGCATACATCTATATAAAGGACAGAAACGGTGATTAAGCTCCATTTATCACGGGACCGTGATAGTGACACTTCATCTGAAACCTCTGTGTGAGAGTCAGTATTCGTTCTGAACAAGACAATGAACAGAAGATACTGGAGACCCTATTTGGACGACCCTAAGAAATGGACCAAATATTATTATTTGCAGGCTAAAGGCTATCCCAATCCCTTTACTAACGTGGATGATTATGTGATCTATTATGAGAAACAAGGCGTCAAGATGGACCTACCCCATTCTACAGACAAGTTTGCTCTCACGTCTCCAACCCAACAAGTCGTTCAACAGGCCAAAGCTCGTATTCAGATGCAGGAGAACGGGGAAACTGAAGCCAAAATAATGACTTCCTCCCAGAGTCGCACAAAGAAACGGAAGACGTGTTTTTAGATAAAAGCAGCTAGTAGACAGGTTCTTTGCCATTTAGACTCGGACCACCATGCAGCCAGCAAAGTGTCCCGTGTGCTGTTAGACGTTTTCCAGAAGGGATGCCATGCTTAGACATCTCAGGAATCAACACAGACAAGCAATGCAGCCACCACCACCTCCACCTACACCACCACCACCACCACCACCACAACCACGAGCACCACCAACACCACCACCACCACCTATGATGCAACCAGTGCAACCACATGTGGGTGCTTTGGAAGAATGTAGACTGATCCACCCCTTCACCATGATTGTCTCAGGGCCGACCTCCTGTGGGAAAACGTACTTAGTGAAACAGATTCTAGAACGCATGAACATTAAACCTTATCCTGAACGTATTATTTGGCTCTACAAACGATGGCAGCCCTTGTATAACCCCATTCATACCCATGTTTATCCCTATGTGGAATTTCATCAAGGCATTCCTTCTGATCTCGAAAAGGATGCGTTTCTGGACCCCCATGTGGGGAATGTGGTAATCCTCGATGATTTAATGTCGACAGCGAGCAAAGATCCATGCATTACAGATCTGTTTACGGAAGGAAGTCATCATCGTAATCTCTCAGTGATAGCCTTGAACCAGAATTTGTATTTCAGTAAGGATCCCACACAACGAAGAAACTGCCATTATCTGCTTCTGTTCAACAACCCTATCGATCAACAACCCATCATGACTTTGGCGAGGCAAATGTATCCAGGTAACACAGACCGTTTCATGGAGCCGTTTCAAAGGGCTATCCAGAAACCATATGGTTACTTGTTGGTTGATCTAAAACCCCAAACCCCTCCCCATTTGCGACTTTGCCCCAATGCATTCAGCTTAAAAGGAGACATTCAAGCTAGGACCATTCAGTCCGAGTTAGCCTTTCGGCGTGAGCAGACGTGTGAAGAAAACATCCCAGCCATGCCATCTTGTGATGACTGTGGACTCATGTTTCAAGACGTGCATGATTTGCAAAAACACAGAAAAAACTGGTGTCCTGTAAAGTCTTTAGTGTGTCCACCGGGAATACCCCAAGTTAAAAGGAAGAGGGAGGAAGACGACAACTTCTCTCCTGTGAAGGCGCCACGTACACTGTCAGATTGTGACTATTGTGGTCAAGTGTTTAGCAATAACCACAACTTACAAAGGCATTTACACGATAAACAATGTCCTGAAATGGAAAATGATGATGATGATGATGAATCATTAAACGATGTCACACAAAACAACAGGGAAAAAGAGATGGCTGATCTCGAAGAGCAAGGTATAAGACAAATGTATTCACATACACGTGAGCTGAATAAAGACTTTTTGGATGAGAAACGACAGCTGTACATGAAAAGAGGTTTAAACGAAGACATGATTCAAGCCAAACTGAACAAATTCATGTGGAGCACGTTTAAAGAGACGTATGCCCGATTTATTACTTATCTGTACCATATGCAGTATGGTCCAAAGACACAAGGAATACTGAAACAAGTAGGAGACACAAATAATCTGTATCATGATGTGTTTTCCAAACTGTACCAATATAAGTCTTGGGTCGAAGGCTTGACCGAAGATGATAATGCAGACATAACATCTGATGAAGAGAGTGAAGGCCATGACGATTAGGGAACGGTGATAAGACAACAGATGTAAAGTAAACTTCTGGGAGCGCTCCTATCCCGTAGTTGTACTCGTTTGAAACGGAGCTAATAAAAAAATGAAATCAGTTTATCTTGTTTTTTTGTGATGTATACCTCGTTGGGAGCCACATTAACTTAGTGCGCCTAGTGGCAGCAAGATGCTCCCCGGGGAGTTGAGAATGGTAATATGGCTGTGATTGACATCCAAGGAAAAAGTTACCAGCCCTTTGAGCATGCATGCGGTATGGACTATAGTGCTATATAAATACCCATATAAAAATAATATACACCAGTGCATTGTCATTTATGATTACTCTTTCATGCTTACACTATACAGTTACACCCCATTCCTGATGGAATTTTAGAGAAAGTTGCATTCCTAAATATGATGTAAAAACCCCATGACCAGAACGCACATTTTCAAAGCTGACACGCCCTAGTTAGTGTTCATTCTAACGAGCAGTTTTATTCATGGGTGTTTTTACACTCGCGAGAAATGTCGTCAGGCTATAACTGTCGACAGGAACCTCCCTCCCTCTGCCACAGCAGTGCCCCTAGACTAAGGCTTAGTCTCTGAATATATAATTTTGATAGTAACAAACAAGCTCATTTATATTGAAAAGGAGCCCTAGGGAGACCAGAGATTCTGAGGAAATCTAGACTTGCTTTATTTAGGGCTTTAGCACTGCAGAGAGGGCTTGGCAGTGGGGAAATTAAAGTGGTTCAGGGACTACAGTGCCCCCCGCCCCTCGCCACAGCATAGTCCCACACACGCAAATGTGGGTCACCAGATCGCGTCTCTGCTAGCACTGTGAGAGGGAGATTATTTTGCACAACACAATCCCAGATATGTTCTATTTACATGGAAGGTGCAATATTAGTCTCATGTGTTTTGGTGGTTGATTCATTCAATACAATCACAAACATATGGGATTTGGGTATAACATCTCAATATCATCCCTGATTCCTATATTTATCGCATTACAAGGCAGGATACAATGACAATATGGATTGATATTCAAATACGGAATGTGAATACCGGTAAGTTTGAAATACGTTTGAAATTCTATTGAGTTGGGTTGTTTTGGTGATGGTCAAGACAAACTCAAACCATTTTCATGAACGCTGATTGCATTGAACAAATGTGTTATAAAACCCGTGAACTGAACCTGTATCATTTCTTTTACACATATGAGTGCACATGTTTGACTAGACTAATGTTTAGTGTCTGAATGTATTATCTTGATAGTAACAAACAAACCTATTTAAATTGACAAGGAGCCCAAGGCAGACCTGGGGGAAATCTAGACTTCATTTAGAGCCTTAGCAGTGCAGGGAGGGCTAGGCTGTAGGCAAAATAATATGGGTCAGACACCGTGAGACAGGCTAATGTTAGACCCACGATTTTGAGTACAACTTGAGGAGGTATCATATTACACCTCGGCTGAGTGAGACGAGGGAAGTGTCTGGAGGCTGCGACTGTTAATTCACCATGCCTCAACGGTGCGCACTCTGAGATGACAGATTTTCTTCGCAGAAAAGGTTATTGAGTATAGAAAATCTAAACATTTTGTAAGAGGACAAAATGATAACTTCAACTGACTGTCAGAGGGTTTTTTTAATAGGTAAAATTGAAACCGGACGAAACTAGTTTGTGGTCAGTGGTCCAGTGAGCCCCGATAGTTGTTCTACGCTGATTGGCCTAAATTAATGGCGTGATGTGATGGTGTGATGCTATGATGTGTTTCCCACGGGGCGCGCGGTCATTGACCCCTCGGTCAGGGTGAGTCACACCGGAGTGAGTTGGCTGTATGCTGATTGGTCCAAATTAATGGCATGATGTCATGGTGTGATGCTATGATGTGACGCCGGATCCCACGATCATTGACACCCCTGTGAAATGAGGTCAGCCAGGTGTTCGATGATGACGTCATAAAATCAAAATGGCGGATTTAGGGATATTCCAGCCTGTATACAACAACAGCTGAAGTTGTGTCGCATCCTGACATGGCATGAACAAAGGGCATCAGCTGGCACATTTGAGTCCCAAGACTCTGCTTTGCCGTGTGTACAGACAGAGTCCGAGATCTGGTCTTCATATACACTTTACTGCCCGGATCAACATGGTATAAGAGTACCATAAAGACATCTGTATCATCAGAAATGACGTGTACAGTATGGTTATCTTGTGCTAACTCCACAGCCTTTCTCACAATCACAATATCGGCATCCCCTTCAACACCAGCATGATGTACGTCAATTCCTGATGTCTGAAGGTGAGAAGAAATCAGGATGATGATTTGCTGCTTGTTTTTCTTGTTGCAAAGAAAGCTTGCTGAATCTCCTGGAACAGGTGTTGTTGCTAATACAGCGATATCTGGCATTGCTGACCTGAACTGTTTCCTCCTCATCTGTTCCTGATCTTTGGTAGTGTGAACTTGGTAACTATCAAACACAACTGTTACTTTACAGTCTCTGTTGAATCTGTGGGACACAGCACTGACATAAGAGGTACACATATCTGCCATAGTTCCTACCTTTGGCCACTTCAGCTGTTGAAGGAGGGCACATCCATCAATGATCACATATTCTGGCTGACTACTGTCTTGCATTACAATATCTGGGTACAAATCTGTGATGCAGTTGACAAGTTGTGACTTAGTGGATTTTCTCTTCTCATGGTACCATCATCATGGAACAAAGACGGTGAGACAGAAGCCAGCTCATATGAGAAGACTAAGGGGGCAGATGAATGTGCGATTGAGAGGAGTCGTTGATGAAGCTCTGTTGATGATATGTGGACTTTTTCCTCATTTGTGAGAGTGAGAGATTTTTTCATTACCTCTAAAGTAACAACCTGACTGCTCCTTTTGAAAATAACCTCACCAAAGGTGCGATTTGTCAGTGCTGATTGAATTCTGGATCCAACTTCAATCAGTGAGTCAACATTCACTCTTGCATCCGCAATGACACCTGTCGAGATGTTGCGGAGGTCACATCCATCAACACTGAATGGGTTGTGAATCCTGAGATAGTCAAGCAGTTTCATCATGTCCTTGTAGTCCTGTTTCACTCGTCCTTGATTGATTTCACGGTGATGATCTGCCCAATATTTAGAGACATTGCTCAGTTGCCTCAACTCTTCTATATACTGAGCTACAACATGTGCGGAAAGCAGCCATCTTGTCCTCGCACTATCCTTGTGTGTTATGTTAATAAGTCCACCTTGTGTTTTGCCAGACCTCATAAGCGACTGCTCAATCGTCATGTCGGACCATGTACCACTCCAGAAAAGCTGTTGGTTCCTGTGTACAGTGAATAGACCTTCAGATAGTGGTTTCATTAGACAGGGACAAGGGTTGATGTATTCCTGGATGTACAGCCTACAGTATTTCGCATAGTTATTGTGTCCCAGTGCAGCAAACCATGGAAGCATGTCTTGACATGATTTCAGGTGTAGTAGCCAGTTTCCTGTGCGCTCCGCTCTAATGAATGTGCATATGATGGAAACAAATTCCATGAACTGAAACCATAACCGTGCTGTTCTGGATTTTTGTAATATCATTTTTTTCTTTTCGACAGTGTTTAGGATGGAGATGAGTGATGTAGAACTAATGTCATCAACACTGACAGTATGGTCTGACAGATCCTTCACAATCTTCTCCACTTCTAGGAGCATATCATCATCTGATTTTATGGAATCATTGAAGTGTTCAGGTGTGTCACACTCACTGTCGACAGTTTGCTGATTATCAAAGAGCAAAATGTGCAATGCGGCTGATGTTAAGAGACAAGCCCTCACTGTCTTGCTGTAGGACTTTCCTTCGAACATCTTAGGAATAGAGTTTGTTGCATACACACATGACCATAGCTCCTCCATGCCTGAAAACTGCATACTTTTACATCCTGCTCCAAGAAAGGACATCAACTGATGGAACCCACCAAGACGTAACTTCACATGAGCAAATTCCAGTGGATGCTCTGTCTTAATCTTGAATGCTTTGGCATAGAGAGGCTGGTCGAAGGTAAGTAGGGCACAACACTGTCTAACTGTCTGTCTCTGATTATCCACAAAACACCATGGTTGAATAAACTGCTTCACATGTTTGTGGACTCAGTGGTATCATCGGATGATACAATATTTTGGATTGGTGGAAGTCACCCATTACAATGTCTGCCATGAATCCTTGCCATCCAGGTGTAATCTGACTTCGAAAATTTGACAACATCCAAAGGGTGTCTTGAAGTTTGAATCCTGTAGTTTTGGAACCTCTACAGATGGTAATGAGGAAAACATCAGCTTTGACATGTGGTTAGTTTGGGGACTCAGATAGGGCTGTATGTTATTGAATTCTCAAACAGGCAAAATGTCACTTGCAAGTAGCTTCTTTCTGTACAGTTGTTTTAGTTTGTGTTTGGCAAGTAATGATGCCCATGACATGTGTAGAATCATGACCACTTGTTGTATCCTCATTGTAATCAAAATTGTCTGCAACCCACTGGCAGTAACCCCTTTGATCACTTGTATCAATGCCAGGATGTAGGTCAAACACAGATTCACTAGTCACTGCAGATCTTTCAAAGTCCAAAACTTGATCATATGATATTGTCATACCAAGAGCAGACAGGGCATTCAGTAGAACCTTTGATCGTGTAGTTTGATGAACAAACAGACCAGACGCAAGTAACAGTGGGGATTGGTAAGAGTTTTGGGTACATGCATGCATGATTATATGACACAGAGAAACTATTTGAAGCTTCACCCTCCTGTGGATTTCACCTGAGTTTGATTTTCCAAAAGACTATGCATGAAAGTCAAGAGCAGTTTGGGTATTTGGCTTTCCAAATGTTCAATGTTGATATCATCTGGAGATGGATAGCAGTCACCGTTGGGCCTCAGTTCCATTAGGATGCTTCTCAATGTTTTCCCCATATGCTTTGCTTCTTTTGTATATCTCTTCTTCATCAGAAGGATCATCATCAATGTAATTTTCATGTAAGATTGAAGCTGCTGTACTGGTGAAAGTGTACATTTTTCTTTCCATCAATCTCAGTAATATTTAGATTTTCTCCAAAATGATGCTGTAGTTTTCGCTTGAGATGTTTATCACTGTATGGAATTGTGTCCTCTGTAAGAAATGAAGCAAGTATGCGACTGAGGTCGTTGATGGTGTATTGTGTTCCTGTTTGGGTGTTTAAAACTTGACATAATTTCTTGAATGCTTCAGCATTGCAAGAGTTCAGATTCCTTGAATTCTCTTTGCTGTTTCCACTACCCAAGAGAAATAACTGCATACAATAGCGATGGTAAACAGCCTCAACAGCTCTGATGTCACCTGCACATACAATTCGTGAATGTATACTTACAGCTTGTGGATCTGTTCGCTTAGAACATACTTCAAGAAGTGTAGATTGAAGTGTACTTGATTTCTCAGAATTATTCACTATTTCAACACTACTTACTCCTTCACGGTTAGGATGTTTTTTAATCTTGTTAAAGTCAATTTGTCCACAACAGATCAGGCAGTTTGTTTTATAACTGAATGTATTATCTGACTTCCGAAGAATTCTGCAGCTTTGTTCAGGTCCATTGGTACTCTTTTTACATGATGCTATAATATTTTTGGTTGAAGTGTATGCCTTTCTGCATCCCTCATGAACTCTGAAGATCTGTGATTCTGAATTACTAAATGATTTAAATTTTTCATCTCCTCTCTTCTGTGATGCAGCTAAAATGGAATCAAGTCCTTTTCGGTGTAACATTAACATCAGCGCCACTTTGATTACAGATGAGGCATTCCAAACCTGAAAAAATATTTGAATTGATCAACGTTATTTATCAATTTATTTAAGATGAAGCCATTTCAGAAAAATCTACACAAAAAAATTCAAGAGCAACAAAACTGTATCTATCCTAATCTCAAAATTTCCTGTGAATCTGTCAATCTAACAACATTATCATGATAGCAAGGTATATGGTCAATGCTCACTGCTTTTCCATGGTTGTCATGCCATGTGCGTGAAGATTTCTTGTGCAAAAGTTGAGCAATCCAAACCCGAAATAAATGTTGAACAATTAATATTGTTTATAAATATTTATAAATTTTCGTATATCATGAATGAATAATGTTTAACGAAAACAAATTAATTAATCTACCTCCAACAGTCAACTGAAATACAACTTTGTTACATATATCAATTCACTGATCATCATAGCAATGAATAGTTTCATGAATACTCACTTTTCACGCTCTTTTTTGCGAAGATCTTTCTAGTCCCTCATAGCAGATGCCATGTTACCTGCCATATTGTTTCCATCACTTCTGTGAAACCTAAAGTAATGTATTAAATGAACAAATTTATTAATTGATTTAAATTCTTTTAATAAAACATAATCATAAAATATCATCTGTCAGTTGTTAATCACAGGGGAAGCGATGAGATTAGACTTTAGGCATTTCCATGCTTACTAATAACTCATTTGACTAGAGATAGGCAATATTTACAGGTATTGATGGGAATCTTAACTAAATGATACTCTCCATGCATAGGTGTTAAAACCATTGTAAGCTCACTCTAATTTTAGCCATATTTTATTACTTCATTAAATGTAAGTTGGTAATCCAACAGAGGTTCATATCATTAGAATATGGTTTTAGGAGAATAGTATCTTTTGCTTCACACAACAAAAATAGTCCCTTTTTAACACAGCAGTTTCTCTTTGCAAATTGATTTTTTTCCTCAAGTTTGATAGTACAAAATAGCATAGAAAGCAATAATCAATACTTAAAAGTATTTGTTACTGACAAAATCACAAGAAATGTGCAATTTAATGTACCTTTATAACATAGCAGGCAACTGAAATATTCCACTTAGTTTGTTACAATATCAAGTGTATTTACTGTGCTAAACCAAGGTATACCATCATAATAACAAGGCAAATGTTCAATACTCACTGTTTTCCATTGTTGTCAGGCTTTTAAAAGTCTGTGGATGCACGCTTGCACAAGTTACAGCTGCAGGCTCATAGATCTAGCAGACGACATGGTGGCTGCAATATTGTTTTTCATAGCAACATGCTTGTACTTTTCCGCAACAACTCGTTATTATATGTGAATGCATTTTCAGACTTGCAACTCAAACTTTTTACACTGTAACAAAGTTTCCCAAGGCTGATTTTGTCTGGTTTTTTTTTATAATGCATTCTCCATGATAGTATATTAATTTAAAAACATAAATTTGGTTGTTAGGTTAAATGTCCGGGTTAAATATTTTTGGGGGCTTTTTCTACTGGCCTAATTAGTCCCCGTACAGGCAGACCTCGAGTCACCACTGCAGCCCAAGATCGATACATCTGGGTACTAAACATGATCGTTACTGCCACGGGTGAGAGCACAGCAGCCAGGGTGCCTGGACGTCGAAGGATATCCGGTCAAACTGTAAGAGATTGGTCTGAGAGCCAGGAGACCCGACGCCGGGAACGTGCTACGTCGTCACCATCTCGCTCAGCGTCTCCGTTATCTAAAGTATCCACTTGGTTGTATAGACATTACCTTCTTCTAAACTGGTGTGTAAAAATCATGTACTCAAAGTCTATTTGTGGACCCGAGTTATACATGTTTTAAAATGCAACATTTTCTCAACAGATTTCTGGCCTATGCGTTTCTTTTGGGGATAGTATATATGCGTGTGTGTTACTATTTCTCTTAAATGGGTTCCTCTCTCTCTTCTTCTCTCAATCTTCTCCTCTCTTTCTCCCTCAATAATAACTCTCTCTCTTCTCATTCTCCTCTCTCTCTCCCTTTCCATGGTCCCTAGTATGGGGATCTACTTTCAGTTGTTGGCGATCTATAGCCTTGTTTTTATCTTGTATTG
>NW_025766476.1:0-38065 GCF_003918875.1 Haliotis rubra
ACGAAATGTGAAATTTAAGATATTTTTGTGTGTCTATACGTCTCTGTTTATAGGGTTTGCACAGGCTATGTAATGCTCGAAAAACCCTGACGTGTTAACTTACATTTTATCTTAAATATAAATAAAAAACTGCACTGAAATCTTAGTATGTCATAGTAAAACAATATTATTTTAACATTGTATTGTGACTCGCTGCCATTATGCTTAATCCAGTTGAAGGTTTTCTGGTACCTGTGTCCCAGTTTGTACATTGGGAACAGCTGTTCACAAATGTAACCTATAGGTGGCGAACAATATATGCGCAATAAATAGTATTGTTTTCTTGATCATTTTGCATTCTCCATTGATTAGAACTCCTAAAACAAAGTTGGACCATACCTCTTTGAAGCTGGTTATGTGATCAATGTGACAATAATTATAGTGCAGTCAGATGGTCATTGTTGATGATCGTGCATCCTCAACAACGTACATTTTAATGAAGAAAGAACGGGTGATAACCTGTAAATGGTATTTAACAGCGTGCTCAGTTATCAAGACGCAAAGTTATGTAATTCTGTTGCTGAATAGTATAATGGTATTGCAAGGAAAATAGAAAGGAAATGAGGACGTAGAAACAGCTCTATTGTACACAGATGAATCATATGCAGCTGCGGTTGACCAGGCAAAGGATACTTCATAGATAATGTATAGTGCTGAACAATTACGGGAATTAAGGATCTTCATCGAAATTATTGAATAAGGTTCTTTTCAGGAAGAGAATCAACATTCATCACTGAGAACACAGCAATGGGAAACTTGTAAAGAATTTTTGAGAACTCTAATATTCTGATGATTTTACTCTTTTATTTATCCTCCGACCACCAGTTTATGCATACAAACCTGTCTTTCTCATAGAGTAGTTGAATCAAGGGTGCATGAACAATTCAATGAGTCGTTTTCTGAGTTAAACTCTATGCCCTTGACGCTGTGCCTACTTGGTTTCTAGAAAGATTGTATAATCTGCTGTTCTCTTACACCCAATCAGAGGTACTATAGAACTATTGACGTATCAAACATTTCCCTTCATATTAATGGTTTAACAAGACGTTGCCATGCCAGAAGTGTGAAAAGGACCATTTGGAATACTCGCTTGTTTGTGTGGTCAATACATATATTATATGGGAATATGCTGTGATTTGTTTAAGTGGTAATGTTATATTAGTTTCATGATAAATGTTACAAATTATTTGTATTATGAGCAGCATGAACTGCTGTGTTCCATACCTTCAGATTTGCTGTGCTGCTTGTCCTACAATCTATTGGTCTCTCCCGGATCGAGCAGCGTCTCTTTCTTCGTCACTGTTGACCAGCTAATGTAAGTTTTCCTTATTGGAATATGTTAATTTGTGGCTAATTATGCGGATTTACATATATTGATATACAATGCCGAAATGAGACTATATATCTAATGTTATCAAGGAGTCACCATCTGCGTTATGCACGGACAGGAATTGACATTCGACTCTCCACACGCTGTTATATATAAAAATGTAAACGATTTTGGGTGTCTGAAATTTTATTTCAAGAGATGATTCGAGCTGAATACCAGCCATGTTCATAAAGTCCCAGATTCAAACGGGTTACGAATACAAATAAACAATTGGAATGTCGAAGATTGAAAGAGACGCTACCTCGATCCAGGAACCAATAGGTGTAGGACAAGAAAGCAGCTGCACAAATTGACGATTCATATTATCAGAGGAGAAAATATTATTTGTACAAGTAAAGCTGAATTCTGTTTTACTTAAATGGTGGGTTTAGGGTTGAGTTGAATTGAGATATTGTATTGAAAAAATGTAATGCTGTTTAACAAAGGTGTAACTTTATGAATTTATTCGAAAATGCTCTTATATCATGGCTTATTCCAAAGACGACATTAGTATATTATTAATATGTTTGATAATTTAAAACCAATCTCTTGTATACATTAGTGAATGGTGAGAAAATGGATTGTCTTGTTTCGTAAAAGAAAATTCCGCATATCCGATACATTACACCGTATATCTTCAGACAGAACCTGTCCCTGGCTACTTAGTTTGACTATAACTAAGGATTCATTCATTCATTCATACATACATACATATACAACATACATACATATACATACATACATACATCTTTATCACATACATACATACAATACATACATACATACCATACATACATACATACATACATACAACTACATACATACATACATAAGATATTTCTGATATCACATAAGAGAGTTCAAATACTTCAGCAAAGACACGTCTTCAGATTTGATTTAAAAGACAGCTAGAGATCTGGTTGTTTCCTGAGGTGAGAGATGGAGAAGAATTATTCTAGAGATGAGGGCCAGTCGTCTCGTGACTAATCACCATATGTTTTGTCCTAGTCGGGCACTGGTCATTTGATCGGAGGGCGTAGGTATAACGTTGGAACGACACAGAGAATTGCTGAAGGTGCTGAACCTGTAAACTTTAGACACAAGGAGTAGAGTTTTATATTTTATAAGTAGTGGACGGAAGAAGTAGGGTGTAGAACAGAGATGAAAATAATGGTCTTAATTTCTTTGACAAGAGACCGCTCGGCACGTATTTACACCTTCTGAAGCTTATTAATAAGATAATTTGGAAGGCCCTGAAGCCGCATTACCCAGTAGTCCAAGATTGAGATGTTACATATGCCGCAGATAAGAATGCTGTAGTCTTGACGTCCAAGGTATCGTCGAATCTGTGCCGATGTTGCGAATGTTTGTAGTACGCCCTTCTACAGATGTTGATGATGTGGCTCCATGGACAGTGAAGAATCAAAATAACTCTAGGAACACTTCTTGGATTTGGCTGAATCTCACGCGGCGATGCTGAGATTTAGGAAAGAGATGCTGGGT
This sequence comes from Haliotis rubra, assembly GCF_003918875.1. Taxonomy (NCBI): domain Eukaryota; kingdom Metazoa; phylum Mollusca; class Gastropoda; order Lepetellida; family Haliotidae; genus Haliotis; species Haliotis rubra. The sequence continues at coordinate 2,912 of NW_025766476.1, forward strand.
TGGAGACGGCTTAGGGTGGAAAACTATCTGATTCAGTTTGTAGGGAAGCTGATGAGAGTAAGGGAGTTTTGGGCCGACATTAATATATAAGTGCAGTCCAAAGGGTTGAAGGATCACTGACTGATATCACCTAGAGGAAGTATAAAATAGTAGTGAGGTCAAGGCCGTCCACAGGCATAAAAGCAAGATCCTTAGGACTGGAGATGGTGACCATCAGTGATCACCGATTGATAATCTATCTGCTGTATATTATGACTAAAACCACTGAAGAGCAGTTCCTCTAACACCCATCCTGGTCTCAAGTGTATGCATCAGAATAGAAGATGGTCGATAGCATCGGAAGGCACCTACTCAAATCAAGTAGAAACCAATACTGCGAAAGCACCATCTTCGTCTACGGCTCTCAGTATGCCATTGCAATGCACTTAACGAGTGCGGTCTCCGTGGAGGGAAATTCCGGTATGCTGGATTGCATGACTTCGAAACACCTACTTAAAGGTCATGTGTTCCTTTGAGTCTTGTTGTGACCACACGCTCAATCACTTTCCCTTTGAGGTGAATGGTAAATGTGACTGGCTGATAATTTTACAGGAAGCTCTTGGATCTGGTTAAACCTTCTTCAGGAGTGGAGTTACAACTTTCCATTTTTCAATGTATCCGGTATCATACCTTCCATGAAGAGATTTGACGGTTGACAACAGAGGTCAATCTGGGGGCAAAAAGGACGTCCAGAAGGGTTCTTAAGAAGCCATAAAATAAAATATAAAATTACAAAAAGAATTGGTAATAAATCCAGTATTTAGGAAGCCACTGTTTTCTTCCCTTTGAAAATGGGGGTTAATTATACTGACAGAATTATGCTGAACATACCACTGTTATACAAGAATCAACGCAAATAAGAGTATTGAAGAACTTCACACCGATAATTACACTACCTTTAATTAAAAATGAATATGGAACTGACATTGAAATTATGCTGTAAAGATGATTTCAGTGCACGTACTGTGGATTGCAACGAAAGGGAACTTCAGTGACGATGACGAAGTCAGGATGTTGTTGACCTACTCCAGCTTCAATGACGTGACTGGACGAATTTTCTAGACAGTGGAACAAATCGGATTTAGCATGTGTCCGTTGGACGTATGTAGAGGTGGTGTGATTTCAAGCATTATTAACATTGGTCAGTCCATACATGATTTCAGAAGCAAATCCATCACCTCTGTCAAGGAATAACAACCCCATTTTGTATTCTGTGAAGAATGTTGATGGTGCTTGAGCGTGCATGTGAAAGTGAAGTGAGTGAGTTAAGATTTTAAGTCACATCGACGATATTCCATGCATATCGTGACTAAAGCAAGTTAATAATATATCAACTTCTAAGTGAAGATAGAAAATTCTGCCGACGAAGGACAGTAAAATAACTAGATTATCACAGATATAGAATATAAAACTAGTATGGAAATCTAAAACATTTGAACTATACAAAGACGATACAATATAAAACAGGCTATTGATCATGTGCTGAAGTTAGATCACCATACTAGGGACCATAGGGACTTTTAGTACATTGCTTCCTGCATTGGACCTGGCTGGTTTACACCATCCCTTCAGCCATTGGCGACAAGAACCCAAGAAACCTAATATGAAATTAAAAGTACACATATTCTACGAATTAAAAAAGCCTGGGTAGAAAAACTAGAATTGACTAAATGGAGGACTTACATTGCCTTACCTCTCGGAGGACAATAATTTTACGCTACTTCAAAGCTGTACAAGAGGTACAACCACTAACAACATCAATTGCCATTCCCATTTCACCAATAATAAAAATATATATCTGACCCTGAAATCAGTTAAGCAAGTCGATTTTTTTCAAAAGGCAATAATTAAATGAGAACTATATGACTAAAAGTCGCTATAGTTTTAGAAAGGATGAATGATGGCACGTTGGAATATTCAACACTGATCCAAGCAAAGGTATGCTTGACTGTGATTCGTTCATCTAAAGGGATACCATGAAGGATCCTCCACCTTTCAATGAGTAACAGGTGAACATTATCTTGTGTGGCAATACGTGACATCGTCAAGTATGATGACTTATAAATCTGGACTGACAACTGAAGCAGGTGTAACCCGATATAGGGTTTGTGCATATAATTGATACCTGCCGGGTGTCCCGCTTCTTTGCATCCGGAATCTGGATGTAGATCTAATGCAAACTTGTAATCAGGTATGGGATCGAAGTGGTGTCTGAAAGATTTTGTTGAGAGTGCAGCAACAGCAATATCGGCCATCGTGTTCCCCAAGTACCAACGTGGTACAGGTAACCAAAGCGTGCATATTGAGTTAATCACGCCACTAGTTATAAAATATCGATGGAATGTTCATCAGAACAGATGTATTTTAGTTGACTTAAGACATGTGTAGCGATCATTTGTTTAGTCGTTTGTACCGACGTTAAAATTGCTATTGATAAATTATTGCGCTTTGTGGTTGCCGCAGGTAAGCCTAAAACGTATCATTTCTCTCTTGTACTGATTCAGCTTTATACAAATCCGTACAAAGAGATAACAATAATACATGTACCAACAAATCTAATGTAAGGTGTACCCATCCTAATACCAGCAAAGACGTTCTGTATTCACAGAAAGTGAGACGAAGCGGAGATCACGTAGTAGTTCTCAGAAACTCAAAGGATTTTGCTTACATAATATATTTTCAGACACGGGCCGAGTTCGTTCTGTCAAAATAACGTCTCATCGTTGTTTCTTTATACATGACTATATACATACGTATCTATCTTCAATCTCCATGGTTTTGGTGGTTAGAGCGATCCGCCGGAGAGCCAAAAGGAAGGTCGCGAGTTCGTCCGACCGCGTCATATGAAAAGACGTGTGTTCGTCTTAAAGCGGAACGCAAATTCATTTCGTAACCGTCTTGTTGCTTGGTAATACCGAGCGATTCGTTTTGAAAGTCGTCGCCTTCCTCTCGCCTTACATAACGAAACCTGAACCGGGTTTGGATGGACGTTGTGAACCGGAAGTGAAAGTGATGTGAGGAAAATTTTTCAGATATTTATTATATTTAGTGTATGCTTAGCAAGCTGAACGAAGAAAATATATTATATGATTGATGACCAAGGGTACGCTGCTTTTGTAATGCTGGTTCTTCGCTCCGGAAGCGAGGATTTAATGATCGAAAGTAGCAACAATATTAGCAAAGTAACATTATATTATTTACCTCGCTTCCAAGAAAATTGTTATGTTATAATAATGCAATCCAGTGACCATCAATCAAATACATATTTTTGCCTAAATGAAAATGATTTTGGTTTTGTAAAATAGGTAAAGAGAGCCTAAATAGCGACGATAAATAAGCGAAACACAACCGAACATCAGGGCTCATAACTTCAATATTACCGGTACGAAAAATTTAACAGACGGACACCAAGATATATAGTTGAGTTTACTCGCTGTGGAACATCCTAAAATGTTTTACCAGACCATCGGACCCCAGCTGGTTATAAATGGAATCATCGTGGAAATCGCGTATCAGGCTGTCAGATAAGACTTTATTTTATACTTTCAGTTTTCGTATTTATTATTCGTGACAAGTGCCACCGATTTTAAAAGTCGGCTGACGTCATGAACAAGTCTGTTTCGAGTCAATGAGATTGTATTGTGTTTGATCAACTTAGAAATTAAAACCTCTTTCTACTCGTAGTTAAGTAATTGGCCATTTGAATCACGACCTTAAGGATTTTGCATGACCTGGCAACATATCGATTTCTTCAAAGAAACTGAGGTGGGGGTCGAGGTGACAATATTTAGGAGATAAACGTACTGTATTTTGGAAATTTGATGAATGCTAGACCGAATTGATAGTCTCTAAATTTCAAGACTTTGAAGCCGACATGTACGTGAGGAACAATGATTAATTATCAATTCAATCGCTATCATTAACCTTAATATATTCTCCATTCTCTCATCTTTCGATTTAACATCCGAACTTCCTCGTCCTGCCGGAAAGACGCTGCGTAATCGACATGGGACGAGAGGTGAATTGAACTCGTCTGTGAAGAGTGGGTAGGTTCGCGTTCGTAATCATTTTTAACATTTGCTTTCTCAAAACTATTCTGTCAAAAACAACTACTGTTAATGCAATAATGTAACGCGCGAGCTTGATATTTATAATCTGTAACTCATAGCCGAAACCAGCCTATTATTTTGTGTACCGTATTGCTGTACTAACCATACTATGTCGTCAAATCGACTATTTATTTTATTTGGGTGGACGACGTTAGTGTTGCATTTTGCGAAAAGTTGAAACTCAGTGGCGACGGTGGAAAATACTTGACTGACTGTCGAAGAACCTGAACCTGAGAATCCCGAAGAATAGATCATTTTGATCGACTTATGACCTGTAACTCATCAAAGACTGTTGATTTTATGACCGGCGAGTGTGCGATCATAGTTAACGTTCGTGCCTCCACCCCGGCATGAGACGAAGAAAAGAGTGACCGATGCTGCTTTATTGGCGCATGCAGGGATTCATGGAACATTATTCTTACTCATCATTTGGGACTGGGTTGTGGCCAAAAGCTACGAAATGTAGAATAGCAATTGACAACTGCGGGGAAGGTGGCGAAGGCGAATTCTCATGGATAATTTTTGGCAATTCGCGAACAGTCACAGACGGACATGATGCAGTATGAGTGGCAAATTACGTATTTCGCCAGCCGTTATCTTGCGAATTTCCATTCATAACGGAAACATATATACTTGCGTTGATGAACGCACCCACTTTTACGTAAGGGATAGGTAGGATGTATTTTTAAAGGACGCGGTTGTTGGATACGTTTTGTTTATGTTTGGGAAGCTGTGTAATTGTAATTGAGTTTGAATATTTGCATAATAGAAAGTAATAAGTTATGATGATGAGTTCCCCTGATAATTATGGAGGGAAAGTCACGTATAATTGTATTTTTTAAGGTTTTAATAAAATGATTTCATCAGTATTTATGACGTCTGTTATTGTTGATAGTGCTGGTAGAAGCCGAAGTAGTGCGGCGAATTGCTGTATACGTGCGCGGTGAAGCGCCGTGAAATCAGACGCATTTTCAATCAAATTATTACCGTCTGATTTTATTGATTGATGAAAAGTAAATTCGAGCATTTCACGTAGCCATGGTAAGTGCGATAAAATTCATTATGCACGTGGTTAACGTCCACTCATCCGGCAGATACAGTCGGTCTTCTTCCTGTAACGCAACGATGAGCGAAGGGCTGATCATCGTTTTCACTATCACTAGCGCCTGCCTTGAATAAAATGAGCCGATCGACAACAACGGTACGACAGAATCGTCTATGAAACAATTAGTTGTAACTCTGAAGCTACAGAGCAAAACAGGTGACAAGATTGCATGACAGTAGACTGAAAACATAATCTTTCCACTTTTCTGGTATGCGTTCAGGTTAGACAAAACCCGTAAACAAGATAATTTAACGGAAATGTACCGATTCTGGAGAAGCGCCCTCGTATGTACCTCATTGCGTCATTGGTTGAAATTTCGTTCGCGAGAGGAAGGTAGCTGTTGGGTCGATTCGTTAATTAAATGTCCGAAATATGGTAGGTTTTAATGACGGGAAGTTTTGTTTATAACGATACCAATAAACGATTGTAATATTTGTACATAAAAGTATATGTGATCTTTAAACGGTGTGATGATAAGTCGTCAGGTGCAATGGAATGTCTGAATTTACCAAAAGGTATCACCATTTTGGAATTTGCAGATTCAGTGTTGTGGTGTTTTCCCAGGGAAGTTGGAATATACTGGTGCGATAATTACTGGTAAAAGGTAAAGCCATCTGATCTCGAAAATACTTGCGGGTGGTGTGGCTCTTGATGTTGGTTAAGGTTTTACGTCTCTTTTGGAAGTCCAAATTAGAACTTGGATGGAAGTTGATTGTATGTCATAGTTATTGGTATAGTCGCTACATGCGTTATTACGCGGTATAGTCGCTACATACGTTATTGGTTATGATCGCGCTGCATGTACGTTATTGGAACAATTATGCAATACGTTATTGGGCCGATTAAACTGCGATTATTAATTTATGAATCGCTGCATAGGTTATTGGTATAATAATTCATGAATAGGTTATTGGTATAGTCGCAACTGCATGGGTTATTGATATGATCCCTGCATGGATTTTTTGGAACATAATAGATCCTGCAAAGGTTGATGGGACATAAAATCGCTCATAAGGTTATTGGCATAGTCGCTGCATAGGTTATTGGTGCAGACCTCTTCTTGTGGAAAGGGATTCTTCGGTATCGATGGTGTGATATGTTACGGATTCATGATAGTAATGGTAAAATAGAATTAGGTTTCTCGTATTCGTAACTGTAACTGCAAATACTTGTCGTATTAGTCACTGAATTACGTGGCGATGGTTTCATACATGCAAATGTATTATATTAGGGGCGGTGGGGTGACCTAGTGGTTAAGCGTCGGCTCGTCGCGCCGAACCGGAGTTCGAATCCCCATGGGTACAATGTGATGGCGTTTCAATTGTCACCGCCGTGATGTTTAACGGACTATTACTTTAACAGCGGCGTAAAATCAAACAGTCAGTAGTATATAAAGCCGCATTCACCTCGCTCAAATGCTGAAATGGGCGGTAGCTGTGGTTTAAGGCTGAAGACCAGTTCGATTCACATGGAATTTTCAGTAAACCCATCACCGCCGTGATGTGTTTGCGTGGAAGTCATTGCTAAAGCAGCATCAAAACTAAACTCACTCACTCATTCCAAATGCAATAAATATGCTTCCAGGGTATGTATATGGTAAACTTCTGCATATTTTTCAGCATGAATACCAACTCTCGTCTGACGACAGATGACATTTCGTCAGTTTCTCTACTTATCCTCCTAATCGCTGCAATTCTCAGCCGCTGTACTCAGATTGTTGCGGATCATATGCCGGTCTCAAAGCTGTCATCGACTATTCAGATGGTGCAGTTTCCTGGAGAGATTTTCCTTCGTAATGCTGAAAGATGCTGATGCCTCTGATGATCGCCAGTATCGTTGCAGTTGACCATTCAAATCCTTCTTATGCAAATGAGTATTGGAAATTGCTGCATAATTGAAAACAGACTAGCCGTATTATGATTTTCTACAAATTCGTATCGTTTTATATTATGATGAGTCAGATTGTTACACGATTCTATTTCTCACCATGGCTGCGCGCTGGATTACGAGCAAATCCCATTATCACACCAATCAATTTCAACATGGCGATAGCAGTATTTAGTTGAAGAGTGCCGCCAGCAAACATTACACAAGTTCAACGATGTACATGCCCTTGATGGAAACGCCAAACTGATAGAATTATGTTAACACTCATTGGCTCTGGGACGGAGGCTGTAGCCATATGACGTATACTGCGTACGTTCAGAAGACTCCGTATTATTATTAGTTGCATCACATACCAGAAACCGTTATATTGTCTAAGCTTCGCCAAATATCCAATGAATAAATTTGTTCATAATAACGCAGAATATTTGCACTTTCACGTAAGGAAACTAATAAATGTTGTCTGAAGGTCTGGGAATGAAAGGAGCATCTGCCGGAAGGATATGTCCTATCGTTGTTTTCCCATTAATACGGTATGTGGCTGCAACACTGCTTGGCTTGGCACTAGTCTGACCATCAAACCTGGAACATATTCAGACTCGTCAGCAACCGATATATCCTGAAAATAACATCATGACGTCAGCAACGGATATCTTTCTGGATTTGTTGGGAGTAAGTTAACTCTTTACTGTTAATTTGTTGTTTTAACATACGCTAAAATATCCAGCTTATGGGGACGGTAATCAGTGTGTATCTGGACCAGACCTCAAAATTGACAGTATAAGCATCCGTCGAAATGTGAACGTTTTGCGGTTTAGTACATGTTGTATGAATAATCTATCTTCGTCTTTATTTCCGTCAATTTTCAGCATAATGTTACAGAATTGACTGTGGTGTTTTAAGTGTATTATTTAGCGACGTTACGTCCCACAAATCTTCAGGCTATTGGTCAGTTGTGTTTTCGCTTCAATCAGGATCTGCCCTTCGTTTCGACCCTTCCGTAGTGTTTTGTCGCTCCTTCGAATATTAATGAAGATTTGCTGGAACTTATTACACTGATGCAAGATTTGCATTTTGTGACATTTGGCTCGACATTGGAATCGGTTTCGTCGATAATCAAGACTGGTTTAACTTTTCTTATGGTTACGTTATATTTCTGATTATGTACTTCCAGAAGGTTTGGTTGTAATAATCTTACATGACAGGGGTATCTTAAACTTCGTAACCTCATTCATTTCATATACCGTTTCGAAACATGGTGCCAGACAACATAGTTAACACCAGCAGTCCAACATTCAAGAACTGAGACTAGGACAGAAGGATGGTGAAAGCTCAATTCTGATTCCATGAATAATACTGGAAATTCGCAAGTCATATGGTGAATAGACCATCGTCGCTGCTTTCTTACGACGATTGATGGTCTGCGAATATCTTGGTATCTTTGAGTACTCAAACGCTGAACAAAGCGTGCTCATGGTAATTGGTGTATTCAACTGAACATGACTATGAGGGATAGCGAACGTGGAAGTACTATCTGAATGTCGCTAATGGTACCTGACATGCCAAGTGTCTCCTTCTCAGTTCGTTAAATGTCGCCGGAACAAATACAAGTTTCACAGTTCTAACCATTCCGAATCAACCAAATCACTGACCTTTCAGCCTTCCAGCGTGAGGGCCTACTATTCAAAAAGAGCCTATGAAGGGCGGTGGGGGTAATATAGTCAGTTCAAAACGTTCGCTCGTCCACCGCCGAAGACCGGGTTCGATTCCCCATGGAGGTACTATATTATTGAAGCCATTTCGGGTGTCCCCGCCGTGATATTGCTGGACTATGCTAAAAGCAGCGTAAAATTGAACTCACTCGCGAAACCTGCGTCGCGTTTTGAACATTTGAATTTTAGGTGCCATATGGGTTGAGAGAAGACCTCACCAGTTCTTAGAATCATTAAATGTTTGGTTGTCAATGATATCATGGGTATGTTGTTTGATTGTCTGTAATTTCCCAAATTACGCTTCTAAATTACTGATGTACTGTTGTTTTCAAGGTGACTCTCAGCCATCTTCAGTCGTCGTGGAACCGTGGTGATAGAGTTCTACATAGTCTCAGCATATCGCAAAACATGATCGACTGGTGATAATGGTGAGCAGACACAAATTCGGTGTCATCTCAACATCATGTGCACCGTTCGTGAACAAGATCATTTTCGATTTAGCATGTGAAAAAGCAGTACCAGCATATTTTAAGTGATGCTCGGGATATGTAATATTATACAAACTTCACAAGGTAGTGACCAACGTCACCATCTATCATCACCCTTAAAAGTATCCAACTGGCTAAGTAATGAATAGACCTTGACTTCGACTTTTATATGAACATTAATAGTATGTATAAAGTTTTCTTTACGCATATGTATCATTGAAGCGTTAATAGGATATTTTTTTTAATATTATATTTTCACCATGTGTAACATCATCGTATAAAACCAAATTAGACGTAGCCAGTCAAAGTCAAATGGGTTGATTGACCACATACCTGAAGTGTTAGACATGTAAATATAATCATAACTGGCTTGCATGTTGCATACACAATGTTTCTGAAGCAGCTCATTTCGCGGTACTAATATTTGGATCTTCCTCGAAAGAGTCCTGACTAAATATCCCCACACTTCCGCGCCATATCATAAAATTGGTTCGTATCTGGTATTGTTTTACACACCGCTTTTAGCGTAATGCCGACTGCGGGGGACACCAGGGCTCCTTTCCTGAGAAATACCTTTGGTAAGGTTACTGGTAGCTCCTTTCTTTAACATTGCGCTATGGGTACATGCTTACTTGGGATCACCTTAGTGACTGACGATCACCGCTTAGTTAGCTTTGTGAAAGGAGTCCAGAAGTGTCTCGTCAGCTCGTGTTTCTACGTTCTATTGGAAATGTCATAAGTAGAGATTTTATGACTACTTCATAATAACCTGGCATTAAATCGCCTTTCAGTCATCAAATTGTGACTACTATTAACAATTTAAATCATTTTTCAGCGTCAGACCAAATTAACCAGTGAACTGCTTACCAAATCAACGTAAAATCTTAACTCGTTTCGGCGCTGTAACTGGAGAAGCTCGCAGTGGAATGTCACTGCCAGCAAACGTGGATGTCGCGAATGAACGCCTCTGCCTCTTTTTAATCAGCCTGCTGGCCTTGGTGACATCGAAGATGAAATTCATATTTCTTCAAACAGTGAACAAAGGCTGACTGTTTTGCAAATCATCGGACTCAACCACCGACAGCGCAAACGTTCACCAACTCATGTCATCGGACAATATCCATATCTGAAAATCATTTCTTTCACTGAGTTCGCTTAAATATATAGGAATGAGAAAATGTAACACTGATTAATACTCAAACTAACACTGATTAATACTAAACTATAACTTTACTCAGCATATATATTTCTATACTCTATCTATACTGCAAAATATAGGTATTATGGGCCTAGGGCCCTCAAATTACCGAAAATATATGTCTGTCTTAATGTAAACGTATCAACTAGCGATATAGTAAATATACATCATAACTGTTAACGCACGGGAAAGTACATTGTTTAAACAGTTCATTTCTTAGATGCTAACATTTTGAACCTTCTCAACGAGTCATAACGTTAACTATTCCACACCTCCGAGCCATATCTTAAAATGTGAGTATTGTTTTACACCGCTCTTGTCAATATTCAAAGCAATATTACAGCAGGGTCAGAAATGGGCATCACATTACCCATCTGGGAATCGAACCGAGACTTCGACGAACGCTTTAACCACTAGAATACCCCACCAGAATCAAAGAGACCTGAAAATTATATTAGGCGGCATAGTTCAAGTTTAGGGACAATAGACGAAGTGTTACTCTTACTGAAGCTTTCTTGGCACGTAATAGAAACATCTTGGTTACATTTTCAGAAGTTTTATTGTATTACTGAGAATCAGATTCTTAAATGTGTATAATGATGTACTACATGGACAAACTGGCCGTCAAATATGACAATCTTTCTTTCAATGACGCTAATGGAGCAAGTCCATCTTTCCTAAAAGATCTGAATTTTTAGTTAATGGCCATTTTCTGTACATGTATTTAGAATATTAAGTTGTCTGTTAATAACAAAACAATCTGACGCTAACATAACATTAAATCTGCTAAAAATAACATCAAAACTTCTACAATTAAACATGTAAGAATGCTTTCATCTCTATAATGTCTTTTGATTTAGTGCATAAAAGTGTAAGTGTGAAGACATGGGGTAGAATAATTCTTTCTAAAGCCAACGAGACTTCAAGGACGTTACGTCAGATCACTCGAAGTTCGAAGCCCCTTCTAATTCTTTGAATGTGGGTAGCGATTTTAAGGCAGAGATTTATTCGGTCATAGTTTATCATTAGTTCGATGATGATCCGGAATTGCGCAATGTGTCAGCAATAAATATTGTTGTACAAGGCAGTAATACAAGCAACCTTGATGTGTTCCAGGTATTCACCACTTGGCATCCTGTTTCTCATCCCACTGGACAGATAATGTCCACCGATGACATAGACGGAAATAGGCTGAAACACTGGCTATCTACATTGCAACTGAAATGGCCGGATTGGCAATCCATACATTTGGTGGTCCTTCCATTCTTGTATTTCATCCTGACCAGAAAGAACCCGCATACCAATATACCTCAAAGGCAATACAAGCTCCACTGACAGCCGCGCAGCAAGCTCCAGGTATATGCTTACTCAGTTTCCCTTACCTCTGTATGAAACGTTTCAATAAAACTGTTGAAATGATTTTATCGGAACTTGTACTGTAACACAGACCACGACTCTCGATATGGTTCACATGAAACTTAACGGCTAACGGCTTAACGGCTATGAACATAACAGGATAAGAAGTTGTCGAAGGACATACCCGGAATATCAGCGGTCAAATTCAAACGGTACAAAGATCATTTCTCAAAAACTGTGTCGCCACGCAATTGCGCAAACGCTTTCACTAGATGTGACTTTGTGGTTGGTCAGGTTAAGACTAAAGAGTCGACTTAGAAGACAGTGGATTCTCCATCGTCAGTTAAAGAACAAAGTTAACTCAATCTGTATAGAGGCATACTATATCAGATATGTAAAGTAGCATTTGCATTTGCATAGGCATTAAATGAATTACCCTCACATGTCAGTACAGGTTGCAGCTGAACTTATATTCTGCTGGGCACCGACATCAGTTCATTTTCAGTCTTGAAATAGCTATCGCACTGTGATCGTGTCGAGGTTTGTTTATCACGATGAATAATGTATATGACATACATTATTGGTGCTATTTTTGTGTTAATTTCCATCGTTCAAATGGAAAAAGGATGAAGCATCCCCTGCAATATCGGTATCGGACGTCTGGTCTCATGTGCATAGTAACCTTTTTATCCAGTGCCGCTACACAGCCGATACGGTTTGATTCGATCAAACCGTGTCTAGCGGAAGACCGTATCCTGAAAAGACAAATTTGTTTTGAATGCGAGTTCAGATGTGGTGATCATAATAACTGTGTTTCCAGTGCTGCCACGCTGCCAGTGACGATGCAGTGTGTGGAGCAGCGGATGAATGGACACACGGATTTCCCGTTTCACATCACTCCCAGTGGGGCCACAGTCAACATGGACGGCGGTGCTGTTTGCTGCCATTGCTCCGATGTTCGCAGCCGAGTACAAATAGGAATCAGCCTATCATTTGGAGATGTCATCATTGTGGGAATGTTGATGGCCATGGAAGACTTCAAAGAAGTTTTAATTGTATCTTATTTACCAAAAGTCATTTAGATATCTATGGCTAATATAATAAAAGCAATATGCGCACGCTAAGGAACTGCTGCCACGAAAGCTCAAAATCACAAGCTAAAACTAGCACCATCTTATCCCAGTTTAACAGCTGCTCGTGCCAGTGTTCAAGCTGTTAATACCTGTTACCGATTTTGTTCTTCGCCAAAACATCGTATGCCACATCACTTAGACCTATAACTCCCAAATAAAAAACGCAACTCGTATATTTATACCATATCTATTGGTTTAACCGCTATTTTGAAGAGCAGTGTTGGAGCCGCTAACTGTTCACCTGGTGCTGGTTTTGCTGTTCTGCTGCTTGTCCTAAGATCTGTCGGACTTCCAGATCGGGGCATCGCTTACTTTGGTCACCGTTGACGCTGGTTGATGTAAGCTTTTCGCCATTAAGTCTTCTACAGCTGCCAAAATTTTACTCAACTGGTCTTTATAAAAATAACACCAAAGTGAAGTGAGGTGAGGTGAAATAGGGTTTAACGTCGTTAGCGAGAATGGTTTCGTTCATATGACGACGATGCATGCGTGTGTATGTGCTAAGTGCGGCTGCTTGTTATAGAACAGTCCTGCAAGCTGGTTTATAGTGCTAGCCCACTGGAATACCATGCCGCAGTGAAGCATGAATACCCCACTCCGAACACATTATACTGACTCGAACCGACCAGTCCTTGTTTGTACCCATTAATGCCGGGCGCCCGGCAGAAGTCTAACGAAAGTACCATATTTTACTAACGTCTTTTTGAGTAACGCGGTCGGGGGGATCCGAACCCTGACATTCCGCTCTCCGGGCGGACGCTCTAACTTTCCACTACACCACGGAGGCAGCGTCTCAAATTGAAGAGTGAATAGAGGTGAAAGGGTACTGGTTCCTACCGGTGGTTTTATACATTTTTCCTGCAGTGTATGTTTGATATGGTATTTATAACGAAACCAAAACAGTTAATACTTTGATTTTGAAACTGAGTAGTTTTGTCGATAGTTCTCAGAGGTTGTGATGTTATGTTTAGGGATTGCATTGATTACATATTTCAAATGTTATTGTGATGCTCTTGCGGGCTTACCAACTCAACACTCAAAGACTTCGTTTACAAAGCTGAAATACTATCGACTACAATCCTACATTCTCTCTTTCCAGAGGCCGTTTTTTTTTCGCACAATGGTAAATGTGGTTATGATTGTCTGGTCATTGGAGTTGTCTCCCCATTACACAGCTCCCGCCACGTGACACATCGGAGACACAAAGTGAACCCCTACGGGAGGAACGGGAGATGCTGAAGCATGACCTGGTGTGAAGTCCAACCATCAAGTTTCCTACCATACTTGACAGATTGTATTTTGTAATTTTCAAATGCATGTAACTGCTTTGGATTTTTGACAGTTACACTTCATTAAGTTATGTTTAATCATGCATTGCCTGCTGTCACAAAAACAGTTTCCGTTTTCCAAATTATTCCATTTACAAAAATGAGACTTCCGCTCCTTCCGCTCACCGGGCGAAAATCAGAGGGCCAGCTGAGGGCCAATCTTCCTGTCTGGATATTGAAGCGACTATAACCTCGCATGAGTAATGATTGAGTGAGTTAAAATTATAGTCACACCAGCAACAGTTCAGCCATATCGTGACTAAAACAATTCATTTACTTATAAGTTAAAGTTACATTATAAAATATGTCGACAAAGAACAGTAAAATTACTACATTTATGTAGATAGAGAATTAGAAGTAGCATGGAACTTTAAAAATTAAACCCTCCATTATGGACAACACAATACATAATGGGCTGGACATCACCAGCAACTGAAGAAAATCCCTATGCTAAGGACCATTGGGACTTACAGTACTAGATTATATCATCCTTTAACTGACGATTGTAGTCAAATATAGCCATAAATCAAAATTACAAAATACTACGTTTAAAAAATCACGGTAAAGTTTAACTTGTTGAGATGCTGCCATAGGAACCAAAATCGGCGATCGCGTTGCCTGAAATACAACGGCTGGCTAACCAACAGATGACGATTTCGTATTGGGCAGTAGTAAGATCATTACATGCAATTCAATTATTTCAATTAAACGTGGATGTTTTAAGAGATAGTTTAATAGCCTAATGGCACGCGAGTCTAAATAAATGATATATTGTTTATATTTAGTTTAAAAAATATATTTAAGCGCTTTGTTGACATGGCATCTGCCTCGGCTGTGACAATAGAGCTATCGCCTTGTAATCTAGAATATATTGTTCTGGATCCAATGACACTAGCACAAAGCGCAATCATCCTTGGATCCATCTGTAAATAAGGATTTGTATATATCATATTTACTTTTTAATTGATTAAATGTTTGTTCATATTGTAATTCACTAGTTTCGGATTGTTTAAACGTTGTCAGTGTTTGGTCAATCTGTGGCCTCACTAATAGCAAAGGAGAGAAGAACTCAATGCCAGCAGCAGAAAGGAAAGGTTTTTCTATATGGAGGCGGAATAAGAAGGACTTCTTGTTATGATCCTCACGAAGAAGAATTAAAATACAGTTATAGTCCGTTTGACTTCATTTCGACCGATGAACACAAACACAAAAATCTAATAATTACAATAAACCAAATTTTGCACAGTCACATGAAATTGACACATCAACTCTCTGATGATTTGTCTCATAATGTTGGACACCCGAATAAAAAGATGTTTAACAAACGATCATTATTTTTCGCTATCTCTTACGAGGGAGGACCACCTGCTAGTAGAACAGACAGGTAATCAACAAGCGCGTGCAGTGAAATTTTTAATTTCACACGTACAGAAGTCGCACACCTGGCTGTCTTCACCATAAATCTTCTTGCATAGGACTCCAGGCAAACATATATAGTATAATATGAAATACAAATATTCATTAATGATTCAGAAATGCACAATAATGTACAAGAATTGCCATGAGCATGGCACATGGCATGGCATGACAGCCGATTAACAGAACCGGGCCAATTCTGCCACCCGCCTTGGTGAAGTTGATGTCAAAGTGGAGTGTTGGGCAATAGGAACACGGTTTCTGGGTCCTATGCCCTCAACCACCAGAATCCCTTCCTTCACCGACATGGGCGCAACCCATTGCAAACATTCGGTCGCCTCTTACGACCAACAATGGAGTACTGTGGACACATTCTACCCTGGGTCCTTGCGGGGAAGAGCTGTTTTGCGTAACCCAGTACTCACCACGAGGAGGTTGTTCTTCACGAGTGCCGACTGCCATGATTGAGTCCAGTGAGTTTAGTAAATGGCTGAAGCCATCGAGGCACAGTGCCACACAACATGAACGAGGTCACAAGCGTGCAGTGTATCCACCCTGTCGATTTATGTTAAAATTACATTGCTCTCAGTGATGAACGGTATGATTTATTCTTTCATATAAATCGTTCGTGAGTGAACTTGGTGAGTATCTGTGCTTTGGGTCTGTATATGTGTCATCACGTGACTGTCTGTTTCCGTGTGGTCATATGATGTAGCATGCTCATAAAATGTTAATTACCCTCTGCAACGAAGAAACTGAACCTGTGACAGATCATTAAAGGCACACCACATCTGTGAAATCTCAAAATCAGATGCCCATCACAACAGCTGACTGTTTATGGGATATTTACGTATCAATGCTTAAGTAGATACATAGTATGACAGACCCGTGAAGATCCGGGGTAGAATAGGTCTTCAGCAACCCATGCTTGCCACAAAAGGCGACTATGCTTGTCGTAAGAGGCGACTAACGCGATCGGGTGGTCAGGCTCGCTGACTTGGTTGACAGATGTCATCGGTTCCCAATTGCGCAGATCGATGCTCATGCTGTTGATCACTGGATTGTCTGGTCCAGACTCGATTATTTACAGACCGCCACCATATAGCTAGAATATTGCTGAGTGCAGCGCAAAACTAAACTCACTCACTCACATATTATGAAAGAACAAAAACATGAGTTGAGCTACGCCAATATATTTTTTGTCGGTAAGCTGTCTCGATTATGGGAAGAAACAGATTATTACGAACTGAAAAGGACCACTAATTTGTGTTCATTAATAGCGTAGATCGCCTAAACATACAGAAATTGTCCGGGGCAAAAGTTTGTTATGTCTCATTTATATATAATCTTGTGTGTGCATAATGACAAAATAGCAAGAATGGATCACAGAAAAGTGGCTTAAAACATGACAATAAGGACAATAAAAACATATTCAAAAAGTCTCTTGTTAAGTAAATATGATAAATTATTGTTGATAGGTTAAACTCCATTGAATCCCCGCTTACACCTTTAAACGTTTCCAGTGAAAACACAAACCTAAATATCTGTGACCAGAAAGAGTTCATGATGTGAAAACAAATCGTTTGTGTAGATATATTTCCTCTCATAATTCATACGTTGTGGACACTCTGCTGACTCTACAAATGTGTATGGAACGATGACGTTTGGCATTGTGGCAAAATCAAGGGTAAAGTACACTGTGCAAATTAATCTTAAATTCAAAGACAGCCTCAGTTGAAGATATGTGCTCTTCAATATATTGTTTTGTTCAAACCCTCGAAACAAACATTTTCGTAATTGCTTTGTTTCCGTGCATCTATTTTCGGTTTAACTTTTAAAAACGCAACAGGCATAATTACCAGAAATAATAATGTGTGTCCAGATCAATCTGTGTACAATAACTGTACTATTCTAATGCAGATGAAGTTCCTTAAGTTTCTCCGACACAGCATCCTCCTCGTCTCTACAATTCTCGCCGTGGTACTGGGAATTGTTGCCGGGATTTGTGTGTCGGTCTCAAACCGTCCTCTGAGGCTATTCACTTGGTGCAGTTTCCCGGAGAGCTTTTCCTTCGTATGCTGAAGTTACTGATGTTGCCACTGATAGTCGCCAGTATCATTACAGGTAAAGTTACCACCTTCTGGTTGCACAAATTTGGTTATTAAAGTTGTACCATAAACCATACAAAACATGTCTTTGTCTATTTGATGCTGTAAAAATATAAAATTAATTTCATCTCAGCTGTCACAGTATATTTTTTGTTCTCATTATCTTACGTTATATTACAATTCTCACATTACAAGCGCAAGCCATTGAAAGCGGTCGTATCTACTTTAACCTCGTTTCAATGTCTCAGAGTTATGCATGTTGGATCCCGACGATGGTGGGCTCCAGTACCTTATTCGCAAATGATTGTATATCACTTGCTTGTCCTCACGATTGCCAAAAGATGGGAAAAGGAAAACGAAAGGCATTCTAAAGGCATTACTCCCGCATGTATAAACGCACACTGGTACATTTGCATGAGTATTGAAAGCATTGAAAACTCACTCACTTACTTACTCTTGCCCTTGGAAGAGGAAAAGTCAAACTGAATTGTGTGAAAATGTTTAACCACGTTTTAATTTAATAGAAACGACACACCCTTTCCACATCTTGTAAGATATACTCATGGGAACGAATAAGGGAACTAATGAAAGTACAAGTGTTCCTTAACTCTTTTCAAGGTGTCTGCACAAGCCTTGCTTTTCACTGTGGGTTGAATTCTGGACTTGCAGTAAAAATTAAAGAAGCGACCTTTCCTTTCCTTTACAAGCAACCACCTTTGTCAAAATGTGCTCACATGAAGGCAAAGCAGAGTTATAATTTGTTTGTCCATCAATACGATATGTAAGTCTTGGTCATATTTCCTTGCTGGAACCTTTAGTAACCGTCACACGTTTAATAAACTCAGAACTTGTTTGAAACGTCGCTTTGCTAGAATGTGATCTATAAGCAGTAAGACTGGAACTGATTTATGTGATATGAACTTGCCATGTCGTGTGACTGGTATATATATATCAGAAGAAGTTTCTGAAATAATCACACGACACGGAAGTTCTCCAACATGTTTCACTTTTATCTTCAGGGAGAAGTGTTGGAGAAGATCCGTGTTGTGTGATTATTTCAGAAACTTCTTCTTATATATGTACTACTGTACGCTCGGTACTCTCATCACTTTCTCTATATATATAGACACACACACACATACGAGGACGTGAATCTGGAAGGCTTGCAGCTTTCTGTGTCTATTTAATATGATTGCTTTTAAAGGAAGACAAAAAGGAAAAGCTCGCTTCTTTAATTTTCACTGCATCTGAAACGTGCACATTGGTTTTTGTTCCATTTTATGAACTTGACTTGCATTTCTTTTGTGATTATTATATATCAGATTGGTACTTTATAATATGAAGCTAATACCTGTTGTCTAAAAGGTCTTGGGAATATGAAAGGATCATCTGCCGGAAAGATAGGTGCATTGTCTTTGGTTTACTATGCAAGTACCTCTGTTGCTGCAACACTGGTAGGCTTGACATTAGTCCTGACAATCAAACCAGGAGCATATTCAGGCTCGTCAACAAGTGATATATCACACAACACCGCCATAACATCAACAGTGGATATGTTCTTGGACATATTAAGGTAAGGCATACTGTTTGTCTGTTGTTCAAGTCACACTTAGCACTATTTTAGTGACGGTGGTAGATGTTGGAGTCTGTACCAGACAATCAACTAAATGATTAACGCAACTTGGGATGCCAACTCTGTTCATGAAGGCGATGTAAGGCATTAACGTGGAAATGATATAATGACACTATATGTACTAACAAAGCTATGTGTGTTATTTCAGACATGTATACACATATCTTTGCAGTGTTACTTCGTGAAAAGAAAGAACATATTTATTCCAAATACATAATGTATTACTCTAGGCTTTTATTACGTTACTCACGTTATTCTCTGGCACTGCCGTTATATATCTCAAATATGTGTTGGAGGTTCTTAGTTTGGCTTTTGACATCATTATTTCATTATTCAACAGATTGAGATCAATTTGTACCTTCGTTCACTGATATTATTGTTCTATAGAAACATAGTGCCAGACAATATAATGGCTGCCACAATGCAACACACAAGCACTGAGACAAGGACAGAGGAGGGTGGCAGTTCAAGTTCCGAATTCGGGAATAATACTGGAAATTCTACACAAGTCAACATGATAAACCAGCCAGCTTCGACAAGGCAAACGCGGGTCGTTGATGGTGCAAATATCTTAGGTATACTAAAACTCAAACAATATGCATATGTATGACGAGTCAAATATCCAATCTTGGAACGTATTTCGTGTATAAGTGCTAGTCTGTCTCACAGTCACTGAACCACATTATTTCCCCTACTACGTATACCTAGCCCTCCCTACAGTGCTAAAGCCCTAAATGAAGCCCTTTACTCAGGTAAAGGCATTGCCTGTTTTGCAAATTAAATGGTGTCTTCATTGTTGAAGATGAATGGCATGTGTTTTATATCTGTGATGCATATTCTCATATCAGAAATAAGTACATATCAAAATATTTTAGTAAATGTCCATCAATTATTAATTTATATCTATATTACAGAGTAAAAATGTTAATATCATCAAGGATGTATGTCTATTTTTATACTATGTTGACAAGAAACACAAATTTAAATGAAATACATTATATGTGCTCTAATTATTTATCAATTTATGAATATGTATTTTGGGCCGGAGGCCTGTTACTGAAATAAAATTCTGTTCTGTTCTGTTCTAAAGCCCTAAATGAAGTAAATTTAGTTTTACTCTGGTTCAGGATCTCCCATCTCACTTGGGCTCCTTTTCCATGGGTTTATCTGTTACTGTCAAAATTATATATTCAGAGACTAAGCGTTAGTCTAGTACAAGTGCATAATGACGAATATCATGAAACACTGTGTGCCACTATTGTCTCTTCCATTTACCTCTACAAAACGAAACTTTGATAACTATTTGAAACATACATAATTCATATCAAGATCTAAGTTTACAAAGAGTATTTCAAAACCTATGTATTGGAAAATCTTATTTGAAACATATATAATTCAAAACCTCGATATTGTGTTCTGCAGTATGTCATATTCTCATCACACCGTCGGTATGGAAAGTGAGTGAGTGAGTAAATATTTAACGTCACATCGGCAATATCTCAGCCATATCGTGACGAAAACAACTTATACAATAAAAAGTAAAAATGCTTTGAAGATTAAAACCTGTCGACGATGGACAGTAAAAATACCAGAGAATCACAGCTATGAATATAAAACTAGCGAGCAAAGCTAAAACATTCCAATTAAAGAAGACAATACAGTATAAAAGACGGGCTATAGATCGCCAACAACTGAAGGTAGATCACCATACTAGGAACCATGGGGACTTACATTAATTTTGCTACCTGCATGGACCCTAGCTGGATTTACACCATACCTTCAGCCGCTGGCGATTGAAGGAAAACTTAGCCTGCAGTTAAAAGAACAAATATACTACGTTTAAAATATGGTAAATTTACATTTTACTTTGAAAGGTTTGGGACTTACGTACCCACTCTCAGGAGGCGGTATGGAAAGCTTGATCGAAATACATGGATGTTATACTGTTGCACAATGGAGTGTAGCAGGGACCTAAGCCATGTTATTGTTATTCAAAGACTTTACCATCCCAAACAAAACCTCAGAGTTATTTAGTCTTCTGAATCTTTGAAGAACTGAATTGCTGCATTTTGCTAGCTATTGTCTTGGGCGTTATGTTACGATTATATTTCTTTCAGGTTTACTTATGTACTGCATTGTTTTTCGGTGTGACTCTGGGGCAGTTAGGCCGTCACGGAGCACTGGTGACAGAGTTTTTGCTGTCATCAACGCAGTCACACTAAGAATGATGATCAGACTTGTCATGTGGTGAGTCAACACAGCTTCAAAGTCATCTCAGGATCAGATGTATACATAATACGTTCTGACATCAAAGCACCATGCGAACGTTTTCGGATTAATATATAAATATTCTGTTCCAGCATATTTATCAATGTTATCCATGCAAAGTGAAGACATGGTGATGGTTAAGTAGGGACCGTTCATAATTTATGGCTAGGGGGTGGTGGGGTGGTGGGGTGGTGATGATTTTAAGGGGGTCACCCACTTTGTTCGAGGGTGTCCAGCAAGTTTGTACATCACATATATGGGAAGGTGGGGCAGGGGCATTGAATCTGTACATGGCATGCAGGAGGGGTCACTTATTTTGTATTATCCTACAATCGCCAGCGGCTGAGGGGATGGTGTATATCCAGCTAGGGTCCATGCAGGTAGCGAAAGTAATGTAAGTCCCCATGGATCCTAGTATGGTGATCTACCTTCAGTTGTTGGCGATCTATAGCCCGTGTTTTATATTGTAGTGTCTTCTTCAATTAAAATGTTTTAGATTTACATTCTAGTTTTATATTCATATCTGTGATACTCACTAGGCATTTTACTGTCCATCGTCAACAGATTATACTCTTGAAAATATTTTCATTTATACTGTATAAATTGTTTTCGTCACGATATGGCTGAGATATGGCCGATGTGACGTTAAATATCACTCACTCACTTATTTTGTACATAATTGTTTTGGGGTGGTGGTGGCTGGGGTGTCATTCACATTGTGCATGCTTCTCCATAAAAATCATCAACAGCCCCCCTAGCCATGATTTATTCTGAAAATGTATAATCGAGGGTCCGAACTGCTGATGAGTCAGCCATCACTTTTGTCGATTGTAAAGAATGCATTATAAACACGTCACAATTTAATTCTGGACTCACAAAAGTCCAGAAACTCTCTGCACTGTGGGCACTTTCTGACAAGGGATTTGACCAAATTAAACATGCAGTGGTTATGAATATATGCCAAGGATGAAAAAATGAAAAAAAAATCTTTCGAAAACTTTAAATTTAAACTCGCTCGCCCATGGGCAGGCCCATGGGCGAACAGTAACCATGGGCCGGCCCATGGGCGAGATTGATTTAATTTCGATCAGAATTCATGTTTGGGAGGTTGTAAATGAATGAGTGTATGTTTGTAAGCATCATGGAAACAAATTTCAACTCATTTTGACTTAATTCGACTAATTTAGAAGCGATATTAAAAAATCTCGCCCATGGGCAACACCTGACCCATGGGCGAGAATATTTACTTTTACTCAAAATACATGTTTTCCCATGTTTTGGAGGTTGTAAATGAATGAGTGTATGTTTATAAGCATCATGACACAAATTTCAACTCATTTTAACTTAATTTGACTAATTTAGAGCGATATTAAAAAATCTCGCCCATGGGCGAAACACATTTTGGCCCATGGGCGAGAATATTGACTTTTACTCAAAATACGTGATTGTCCATGTTTTGGAGGTTGTAAATGAATGAGTGTATGTTTATAAGTACCTTGAAACAAAATTCAACTCATATTGACTTAATTCGACGAACTTAGAACGATATTAAAAAATCTCGCCCATGGGCGGAACACATTTTGGCCCATGGGCGAGAATATTGACTTTTACTCAAATACATGATTTTCCATGTTTTGGAGGTTGTAAATGAATGAGTGTATGTTTATAAGTATCATGAAACAAAATTCAACTCATATTGACTTAATTCGACTAACTTAGAACGATATTAAAAAATCTCGCCCATGGGCGAAAAATAGGATGGCCCATGGGCGAGAATATTGACTTTTACTCAAAATACATGATTTTCCATGTTTTGGAGGTTGTAAATGAATGAGTGTATGTTTATAAGTATCATGAAACAAAATTCAACTCATATTGACTTAATTCGACTAACTTAGAACGATATTAAAAAATCTCGCCCATGGGCGAAAAATAGGTTGGCCCATGGGCGAGAATATTTACTTTTACTCAAAATACATGTTTTCCCATGTTTTTGAGGTTGTAAATGAATGAGTGTATGTTTATAAGCATCATGACACAAATTTCAACTCATTTTAACTTAATTTGACTAACTTAGAGAGATATTAAAAAATCTCGCCCCTGGGCGAAACACATTTTGGCCCATGGGCGAGAATATTGACTTTTACTCAAAATACGTGATTGTCCATGTTTTGGAGGTTGTAAATGAATGAGTGTATGTTTATAAGTACCTTGAAACAAATTTCAACTCATTTTGACTCCATTTGACTAACTTAGAGCGATGTTAAAAAATCTCGCCCATGGGCGAAACACATTTTATTATGGGCGAGAATATTGGCTTTACTAAAATACATGATTTTCCATGTTTTGGAGTTGTAAATGAATGAGTGTATGTTTATAAGTACCATGAAACAAAAATTCAACTCATATTGACTTAGTTCGACTAACTTAGATGGATGTTAAAAAATCTCGCCCATGGGCGAAAAATAGATTGGCCCATGGGCGAGAATATTTACTTTTATTCAAAGTATATGTTTTCCATGTTTTGGAGGTTGTAAATGAATGAGTGTATGTTTATAAGTATCATGAAACAAAAGTCAACTCATATTGACTTAATTTGACTAACTTAGAGCGATATTAAAAAATCTCGCCCATGGGCGAAAAAGAGGTTGGCCCATGGGCGAGAATGTATAATTTCGAAATTTCCAAATTCACCCATATGTGCGTGACTGTCCTCTCCGACGTCCGCGCCCACCTCTCAACCTAGCAATCTCGATCCACTTTCTGCTCACTATCAAGCCATCTACAACTTCACCTCTCTCTCCAACCACCTGTCTTCTCAGAGGTCCGCGCGCCTCTATATTCCTTCATTTTTTCACATCAACTCTACCTCCCAACAACTACTGTCTCCTCCGAGGTCCGCGCGCCTACAGCCACCACCGACCCCCGCCGCCTCTCAAGTACCATCCATAACAAACTCCACGGTCAAGGCCGCCCATAACCCCTCAATTACTACACTCGCTCAGCCTGCCTTGCCCCCTCAATGCTCCCATACCACCCTTCACCCCACCCACCCTAGAAGGACTTACAAGGTCCTTTCATACGTTAGCGACTGTGCACAAATTTAGCCATCACTTAAAACACAAGTATCCTACTATTATAAACCTGGTGTATCTAAATTTACTTCAAATGTTTTTAGACATACGTACCCTCTCAAAGAAGACAAACTGTGAAACCCGTAAAGGTCCGGGTCAGAATTGGCCTTCAGTAACCCATGCTTATCGTAAAGGTGACTACCGGGATCGGGTGGTCAGGCTCGCTGGCTTGATTGACACATGTCATCGGTTCCCGATTGCGCCGAACCCGTGAAGATCCGGGTTAGAATTGATCTTCAGTAACCCATGCTTATCGTAGAGGCGACTAACGGCATCGGGTGGTCAGGCTCGCTGGCTTGGTTGACACATGTCATCGGTTCCCAATTGCGCTGATCGATGTTCATGCTGTTGATCACTGGATTGTCTGGTCCAGGCTCGATTGTTACAGACCGCTGCCATATATGGTTGGAATATTGCTGAGTGTGGCGTAAAACTAAACTGGCTCATCCAACTGCTTAGATCGATGCTCAATTTGTTGATCACTGGATCGTCTGGTATAACTCGATTATTTACAGACCGTCGCCATATAGCTGGAATATTGCTGAGTGCAGCCTAAAACTAAACTTACTCGCTCACTCACTCCAAACTGTGAAAATTAGGAACACCTCTAGCTACCAACAATGTCAACAAGAACATAATGGAGTCCCTGCATCAATACATCTTCAAGACTAAACGAATCGATAAATTATTCTAGACCAATATCTGTACGCAAATAATTAAATGTAACTGCAAGTTCAAGGTTCCTAAGCACGTACGTACAATGCACATTTACCCTACCTCATGTAATAATGTCCATCTCTGATTGATTCACGTGACCTTGAACAAATGGTGGACGGAAAAAAGTCATAGGAAAAAAAGTCATGAAAAAAAAGACATAGAAAAAATAACTATTATAAAACATCATGTCCTCCAGTTATTTACTTTGTTTATACTATTTCACTTTCAAGTTAATTATTCCTTTAGTGTGACGCTTTAAGCAATTGGATCTTATCAAAACAGGAGAGATGAACAGATTGTGGGATTAAAAAGTCACAAGTCACCTGATTGTTTATTTAACTAGCTTTGAGCTTGACGATATCACAGCGATTAATGAACTCATGGGATTATCAGTTAATGCTCTTACTCAAATGGCTCCCTTCTAGCAGCTAATATAAGACTCGCTGGCCCGTCAGACTGTGATCCAAACTCTTCATGGCATTGGCTGGAACATTCGGTTAAATATAATAAAAATATGCTGGGACAACTGACTGATGTAGTGCTGTTGCAGATCAAAGTGTTATGATGACAGTGCATTTTCTGATGTCATGTATTTTACTTGAATGATTACATTAATTTTATAAGTTAGGTTCAAATGTGGTAGTGCTGTTGATGATAATATTGTTATGACTTGTTAAAAAAATACATCATCAATACTGACCTTTTTTTTGAGTTTATGACTTTTTCTATGACTTTTTTCCTACCCCAAATCTATTACTTTTTTCCCTATGACTTTTTTCTACAACCGAACAAATTACAATGTATGCCGGGTGCACGGTTGTGCACTGCTTGGGTGGTGTTGTACAAATCATTAGGCAGAATAAATCATTTATATCCCGCCCCATTTAGAAAAAAAACGGTATCTTCAATAAGACAGACAAAATAGTTTATTTATGTGTCACGTGAATGTACATAAGATAGACCTCCCAAAAGACAGACCGCTTAAAACAGCACGTTTTATGGTTGGTTGCATAAAGGCTTAATGAAGCTGTACCCTTGAAAATGTGCATCCACGGCAGTCAGTAAACCGTGAAGCAGTGGTTCAAATCGACTGGTCAATACCTTGTTAGTGAAATATATGACTGAATTTCAAGCTATATTTACATGAAGAGAGATTTAAGATATATTTTGCCTATAGGTTATGTATAAATATGGTTTTATAAAAATCTTTCTATGATGTATATTTTGACCCTCTAGATAACAGTGTTTCATAAGCCTGTTACGGCTGGATGTATGTAAAACATTATGCGTTTATGTTATATGTATTATATATCTTGTTTACATACATTGGGCACTTTGATAAACTATGTATGTCTAGCTGTCTGTCTGTCTTTAAACATTCGTTAAGATAAATTCTGTTTACTATTGTGATGCGGTGTATTCGAGGATTTTTTTGCGTCCCGTTTTATCCACCTAGCCGAAGGTGTCAGTGACAGTTTGCTACTACTTATGATAGGAATTAATTTGACGTTTTGTTTATCCAGTTCTTGTGTATTCTGTTATATTTTATATGTACCGGTGAGGTATTAATAAAAGCAATGTTTTGCTTGTTTACCAAACCAGATTCTCTGATAATATAAATATGTTTTAAACCATATGTTCAAAACTGAAATACAATATGAACATGCACACAATAGCAAAATTGAAAAGCACATCTTGCCAAACAAGGTTTTCAAGAGCATATACGCATAAATGTGCACGTCTTGAGAAAGGTCAAAGTTCCTATTCCTGTCTCAGTAAACAGGGTTGTTCAATCACACATATATACACACCAATTTTTGCATGACAAATAAGTTGATGCACAAAAAGAGAATTTAACACCCATTTCGACACCTTATAATACAATCAATTCGAGATTTCCTTAGAATGTACGATATTTGGCTGCGCGATAAGCGCAGTCAGTCTTTAAAAACACCCTCACGAGCACCTGTACATCTCACACCTAGCCCAGAGTGATCAATGGATTGTATATATTTGGAAAGCAAAATACACTTGAAAGTCGTGGCTGTATAACTCCAATACACAAGACCAACGGATGGACACAACGACTTTTCGACGCAAATTGCCGCAGGCGCTTTGCGGAAATTACGTAACTGAACGCGGAGATACACTAAACGTCATCGTTCCGCTCCGTGACCTCATCTTTGCGAGCCACACTGAAATACTCAACTAAGGTGAAACTCAGAATGATGAAATTGGAAATGAGGAAGAAACCAGCTAAATCAACATGTGGATGACAACACAATAACTTGAAAATCTCTTGAATTCTTATGACAATGCAATATCTGTTGAGACCATGATAATTTGAACAACGGAGAAAGTTATATGGATATACAACTTCTTTATTATATTGTAAGCGGCGTTTCGGCGCTGTACCCTAACAGGCAGCAGGGGTTACCTGGGATACGAGGACACACATGAATGAGCGTGCAGGGCAGGTTGTTCCGTTTGTAATATGGTCCAGGATATTTTGGCTGCCCATAAAATTGACGCTGTGACTTCATTCATTCATTTATGTCAATATACATATTATCATCATCATCAATCTCATCAACAGTATTATGAAATACAACCATTAGGCAATATTAGCACTACCACCATGATACAAACATACATTATTATAAAATATCACATTATACACAATATCACAAAGCATACATCATTATTCATAGTCCACAAGGTGAGACACACCGTAAGCAAGTGGAGTCTCGACATCATCTTGCAGCAGTCTACCCTAGCCGTTCTTCAAGCTGGCGATATTTGTTTTCTTAGGTCTCACACAACCACGACCCTGCAACTACATCAATGTTATTTCTGTGTAGTTCTGTTATGACCTTATCAGATTGATATGTCAACGAGATAAGTGATGTTCAGTTTAAACATAACACCAATCATTAATTTAATGACTCACTCGTGTTAGTGTCAGTTCAGGTGAACTCTGTTCACGGGCTCAGCGCAGTGGTAAGGTGAACCGTAATCCCATAAAACCAGTGAGGCATGAAGTCCCACATAGCCTAATGAGCGGTATCTGCCTAACTGGATAATTTTAGGCCTAAAAAAGTGTATCACCTGTTGTTCAAAGAGATTAGCATGGTTCAGTGACCTGAAACCTTTAAAAAATATCTGCTGGCAAACTGGGGACACCCCGTTTCGGCGTAGCTGCTAAAACCGTTATCAAGCAACTGATGTCTACTGGGTAGACCCGTAAGTTAGACCAGAGACCATATAATAGATCTATTATATGGTCTCTGGTTAGAATACTGGGTCGAGGTAAAAAATCCTTGGATGTTTGATGTTGTGACGACGGTGTTGTTTTAAGGGAATAGGACACTAGCTTTCTACCAAATGTAAAATGTGTTAACTCAGCTCACCCTACATTTCGTGGTGAAAGATACCTTTGTGTAAATGGTTATAAGTTCATAGTGAAAAAAGGAAAAGGGGAGAATGGATCTCGTGAAAATGCATGCAGAAAGACTGCATACAGATCAACACTCTCAACTGTCTTAACGACATAGTTTCTAAAATACCGAGAGACCACATCCACGGACCTGTGCATAACGAGGTCAAGGTAAATCTTTTCGGCTGTTGCAAAAATATTGACAATTTTTAAAAGGTAAAAATCAAACTCAGTCTTGAATATATTGTGTATTCCTCATTTGCCTAATGTAAAAGACTACATATTAATACTATGGATAGTTCAATGTATAGTTTAAACATGTTTTCTTCAAGTAATCATGACGGGATTGGCAAACAAACATAAACATGCATGTCAATGCCGCTCCATAACAATAATACAATTACATAGATAGTGATGTACACTGTCTGCAAAACATAATGTGTGCAAATCATAATGGCAATCCACAAGGGCAATATTAAAAATATTGCATGCAACTTACTCTCTGGTGTCCTCCGATCAGTTAGACGTCCCAGACACGTCAAATCAACATAAGTTATGGTTGGTTGCGCAGGTACACTGCACTGTTACCTTTAACAACGTTATGTGCTTAAGAATATATTAAGCCATATAATTAATAGGGCTGTAATGATGCATCAAACTATCGATGAATTGCAATTATTCCGAAAAGCAATTAATCGATGGTAGAAAATGACAAATTATCGATCCATCAATAGAATGTGTGACTATCGATAGCTTAGTGATGGTTATTTATTCTTATTAAATATTTGTGTTGTTCGATGATTTTTTATTGTTAATGTGCAAACCTGCAGCTTCATTGAGTTTATGTTTTAACTGTTTACTCCATCTTGGTTTCAAGTTTCTTGTCAGTTATTCATAGGGGGAGCAGAGGAAGCCCAACAGCCATTCATTATCCACCATTGTACCGCTGGGAGTAACTCAATTAGTTACATGGGAAATCTATAATCCTGTTTTGATCAAAGTGAACATTATGAACACAAACTGTGAGAAGCCGAAGTCAATTAATATTAGTATTCTGATCAAAGTATTTCTGCACAAAAGTAACAAACTCATAATTAGTGTTAAAATATACCACTAACCACTAATATGAAAACATCTCGTTAGTCTATGGGACGGGTCTATTACGCCACTGGGTAAAACTAGGTTTGTAATCACAGTCACGCCTGATTGATCCAAAGTTGTCTGATAATTGGCGTGTCTGACAAATGGGATGTCTAACTTATGAGAGCAAAAGCATACATGGAATTTGAGACCCCCTTCTTCATCTCAGTGGTTAAATGTGTGTTTAGCAATAATAAATCCTAAATAAAAACCCCAACTTGCTTATATATACAGGATGTACAGGAGGACTGCAACAGTCACAATGGATTGACATGAGAGTGACGATGAGAGCTATCGGGATAGGGTTTGTATGTTGAGGTACACTATCTTCTTATTAGTTTTCATTACTATCAATGCATCCCACTAATATATGATAACATTCATGATAACAGCACTTCGTGTCCAGCTCGTTAAACGACACAATAAAAATACAATTAATATAATAGACTCACTCCCTTAAACCTCGGGCGAAGAATAGCCGTGACGGGCAGACAGAATTACAAAATAATTGATCACAAAATATTAAAACGAAACGTGCGAACCTGGGTAGGGTACACCTCGCAAGTGTGGGGTTGCCCACGATAGAAGTTATTCAACAATGAATACTATGACGACATACCGAGGTCACGTAGAATAAAAACACAGTTTTGATGCTTTTGTTTCCTTTGTGAGGAGGTTTGACAAGGCCCTTCTGCTCCCGAGTGGTGACGTGTGACGTCCTGGGCAGGAAGTGACAGTGTATTGACTTCTCTCCTTAATTACCCAGTTGGGGCCCCTAATTGACCCTTTATTTGTTCTGAAGCAGCATGGACTATTTATTTTATTTGAAGTGGTTATTGGCAAATGTCAATAGGATTGACAAGACATATTTCAATGCAGTTACATTTTAAGCTCTCACAATACTGTTTATGTTCCAAGAATTACAAATTAACAGTAATATTTCATATTCAACAATTTCTTAATTTTGACTGTTCTGACGTGTATGTTTTGATATTATCTGTTCGTACACGCATACCATTGACGAGCCACATTTCATGGCATTACTTCTAATGTTTTAAGTGCCTAGTGACTACATATGATGAGGTAGGTGAGAGCTAAAGTAATAATTATTATGTTTATAATAAGGGATAAACCACCATACCCCAAAAACATGGAAAACATATATTTTGAGTAAAAGTAATTATTCTCGCCCATGGGCCAACCTATTTTTCGCCCATGGGCGAGATTTTTTAATATCGTTCTAAGTTAGTCGAATTAAGTCAATATGAGTTGAATTTTGTTTCATGATACTTATAAACATACACTCATTCATTTACAACCTCCAAAACATGGAAAAACACATATTTTGAGTAAAAGTAAATATTCTCGCCCATGGGCCAACCTATTTTTCGCCCATGGGCGAGATTTTTTAATATCGCTCTAAGTTAGTCGAATTAAGCCAATGTGAGTTGAATTTTGTTTCATGATACTTATAAACATACATTCATTCATTCATTTACAACTTCCAAAACATGGAAAATCATGTATTTTGAGTAAAAGTCAATATTCTCGCCCATGGGCCAAATGTTTTTCGCCCATGGGCGAGATTTTTTAATATCGCTCTAAATTAGTCGAATTAAGTCAAAATGAGTTGAAATTTGTGTCATGATGCTTACAAACATACACTCATTCATTTACAACCTCCAAAACATGGAAAAACACATATTTTGAGTAAAAGTAAATATTCTCGCCCATGGGCCAACCTATTTTTCGCCCATGGGCGAGACTTTTAATATCGTTCTAAATTAGTCGAATTAAGTCCAATATGAGTTGAATTTTGTTTCATGATACTTATAAACATACACTCATTCATTTACAACCTCCAAAACATGGAAAAACACATATTTTGAATAAAGGTCATTATTCTCGCCCATGGGCCAAACTGTTTTTCGCCCATGGGCGAGATTTTTTAATATCGCTCTAAATTAGTCGAATTAAGTCAAAATGAGTTGAAATTTGTGTCATGATGCTTACAAACATACACTCATTCATTTACAACCTCCAAAACATGGAAAAACACATATTTTGAGTAAAAGTAAATATTCTCGCCCATGGGCCAACCTATTTTTCGCCCATGGGCGAGATTTTTTAATATCGTTCTAAGTTCGTCGAATTAAGTCAATATGAGTTGAATTTTGTTTCATGGTACTTATAAACATACACTCATTCATTTACAACCTCCAAAACATGGAAAAACACATATTTTGAATAAAAGTCATTATTCTCGCCCATGGGCCAAAACTGTTTTTTCGCCCATGGGCGAGATTTTTAATATCGCTCTAAGTTAGTCGAATTAAGTCAATGTGAGTTGAATTTTGTTTCATGATACTTATAAACATACATTCATTCATTTTACAACTTCCAAAACATGGAAAAACATATATTTTGAGTAAAGTCAATATTCTCGCCCATGGGCCAAAATATTTTTCGCCCATGGGCGAGATTTTTAATATCGCTCTAAATTAGTCGAATTAAGTCAAAATGAGTTGAAATTTGTGTCATGATGCTTACAAACATACACTCATTCATTTTACAACCTCCAAAAACATGGAAAAACACATATTTTGAGTAAAAGTAAATATTCTCGCCCATGGGCCAACCTATTTTTCGCCCATGGGCGAGATTTTTAATATCGTTCTAAGTTCGTCGAATTAAGTCAATATGAGTTGAATTTTGTTTCATGGTACTTATAAACATACACTCATTCATTTACAACCTCCAAAACATGGAAAAACACATATTTTGAGTAAAGTCATTATTCTCGCCCATGGGCCAAATGTGTTTCGCCCATGGGCGAGATTTTTAATATCGCTCTAAGTTAGTCGAATTAAGTCAATATGAGTTGAATTTTGTTTCATGATACTTATAAACATACATTCATTCATTTACAACTTCCAAAACATGGAAAAACACATATTTTGAGTAAAAGTCAATATTCTCGCCCATGGGCCAAAATGTTTTTTTCGCCCATGGGCGAGATTTTTTAATATCGCTCTAAATTAGTCGAATTAAGTCAAAATGAGTTGAAATTTGTTTCATGATGCTTACAAACATACACTCATTCATTTGCAACTTCCAAAACATGGAAAAACATATATTTTGAGTAAAAGTCAATATTCTCGCCCATGGGCCAAAATGTTTTTTCGCCCATGGGCGAGATTTTTAATATCGCTCTAAATTAGTCGAATTAAGTCAAAATGAGTTGAAATTTGTGTCATGATGCTTACAAACATACACTCATTCATTTACAACCTCCAAAACATGGAAAAACACATATTTTGAGTAAAAGTAAATATTCTCGCCCATGGGCCAACCTATTTTTCGCCCATGGGCGAGATTTTTTAATATCGCTCTAAGTTAGTCGAATTAAGTCAATATGAGTTGAATTTTTGTTTCATGGTACTTATAAACATACACTCATTCATTTACAACCTCCAAAACATGGGAAAAACATATATTTTGAATAAAAGTCATTATTCTCGCCCATGGGCCAAAATGTGTTTCGCCCATGGGCGAGATTTTTTAATATCGCTCTAAGTTAGTCGAATTAAGTCAATATGAGTTGAATTTTTGTTTCATGATACTTATAAACATACATTCATTCATTTACAACTTCCAAAACATGGAAAAAACATATATTTTGAGTAAAAGTCAATATTCTCGCCCATGGGCCAAAATGTGTTTCGCCCATGGGCGAGATTTTTAATATCGCTCTAAATTAGTCGAATTAAGTCAAAATGAGTTGAAATTTGTTTCATGATGCTTACAAACATACACTCATTCATTTTACAACCTCCAAAACATGAATTCTGATCGAAATTAAACATTCTCGCCCATGGGCCGGCCCATGGGTTCATTGTTCGCCCATGGGCCTGCCCATGGGCGAGCGAGTTTAAATTTAAAGTTTTCGAAAGAATTTTTTTTTTCATTTTTCATCCTTGGCATATATTCATAACAACTGCATGTTTAATTAGGTCAAATCCCTTTGTCAGAAAGTGCCCACAGTGCAGAGAGTTTCTGGACTTTTGTGAGTCCAGAATTAAATTGTGACGTGTTATCCAGTGATTCAGAACCTTGGGAAAATCTAGACTTCACTTCATATAGAGCGTTTGCTTCCACACTGGGAGCCTGGTAGTATAAGGGAAATAATATGGTTTAGGAATAGACTAACGCTTAGTCTCTGAATATATATACTTTTGATTGTTACAAATAAACCCATTTAAATCTGAAAAGGAGCCCCAGAGATTCTGTAGACCTTCTTATTTAGGGCTTTAGCATTGCAGGGAGGGAGGCTAGGCAGTAGGGAAAATAATGTGGTTCAGGGACTGTGGAGACGAAGACTAGGTTTAAGAACTGTGAGACAGACTATGTAAGGCCTGGATTCATCATGTTAGCTAAGGAGTCTAGATACATAACACGATGTATCTTTAAGAACCAACTGTTATATATATTGTTTTAATTATGCAAAAGAATAATGTGACTCCTCTTAAGGCCTTGCATTGTGTATTCATAATGTAACGGCTGCTTGACGTAAATGTATGTTGTCCCTGATCCAACATGTCAGACTTCCCAGTCTCTACCTATATCACGTGACGCCGCAAACGAGCCACAGGGTGTGTCCCCTCCAGCCAGCGACGTCTCTCGTACCCAGCAGCTAATCGTCAGAACAAGGCCGCGTTCACAGGTGTGTCACCTGGTGAGGTCAACATTACAGGTATGCTAATCTACCTTACAGGTGCAGCGTCTCGGGCAAATGAGCTGTGCAGGAAGCCGGCTTTTAAATACCCACAACGTCTTAGGGTTGTGTGGTTCGTGGGCTGGAGTCTGAGGCCACCTTGCTGACTCTTATGAGGCGCGTTATACATACGTATCGACTCTGGTGCTCTGAAAGAACTGGATATGACAGTATTT